>NW_027283692.1:0-108680 GCF_046629955.1 Centroberyx affinis | reverse complement strand
TACACTTATTATTAGGGCCGCATCATATTGACCAAACAACATATTTTCCTGCTGAATGCTACGATTGCGATGAATTACCATACATATAGAAACAGCTTTCCCTTGATAATTTATTCTTCAGCACTTAAAAAATGTAAAAAAAAAAAAGAAAAACTGTGTTGGAGAGAAAATGAGATGCTAATGCAACATGATTTGTAGCCCAGGGATCCTGCAAAGTACCAGAACACTTTGTTTAGAAAGCTGCCTGAAAACGTCTTTTCCTCCAAGAAAAGAAACTGCTTCCTCTTGCACTTTGGAAATTGCAGCAGTCAATATTTCTATTTAGATATTTTTTCAATTAATTGTGCAGCCTTATTTATTATCTGTAAGGCCGTTCTGGCTCCGCTCCTCCTATTATTCGCGCTCTTATAGCTCTGGAAGACTTGGAAATAGATGGAAATAGGTTGAAATCGCTGTCTGCAGACACGGAAATTGGCTTGAATATCCGTCCCTGAGGTCCAAACGGAATAAGGCGAAAGTGAAGCACTGCTATACTGTATTTCTCCTCACTTTAGTGTCATTTCGGTGATATTGGACCGGTCCTTCTTTATGAAAACCACTCTGAATTGTGTCTCCTCTTGCTGGAACAAAAATCCGATCTGTCTGCACGCCTTGTTTTATATATTTGTGTATCGGCTACTGTCTCTGCTCGCTTGTGGTGAACAGCTAAAAAGTCATCTCAACAAAGATCAATAGGGATCATCAAAGCACTGCTCTCTCGCTCTCTCTCTCTCTCTCTCTCTCACACACACACACACACACACACACACTCAGAGCACTAAGGGCAGTCTGTCTCTCTGACCCTCTCTGCTTACAGAGACTGGCATTCACAAACCAGGCAGGCATAAAGCTGCCAGTGTACCACTACTGTACCAAACACACACACACACACACACACACACACACACACTTTCTCTCTCTCTCACACACACACACACACACACACTCTCACACGGCACACACCCACCTGATTCTCAACCGCGTAATGTGCTACGCTTCACCTGTGTCTCTGTAAAAGCCAACAAGGCGAGGCTCTACGGCACATACCATAAAACCCCGACAATACTGACAGTTTATGAGGCAGATTCATCCTTTCCACTGAGGCCGGTCGCCCGTAAACTTTCCATGATGTCATTTATGAGGAGGGACACCGGCGGAGGGGGAGACTCGGCCCTCGGACACACTGACCACCTGTAACCCGACTGCAACACGGAAAAGACCAGAGGAAGTGTGTTTGGTGCCTTTTTTTGTTTATCCAGGGAAACTCGACTGAGAAAACATGTTTTTTTTTTTCTGTAATGTCCCGCTTCATATTCATACAGTTCCACACATTCAGACCTGGAGACGGCCGAGTGCAACCACAGTCCTCTACTGTCGGCCCAGATACACTGGAGGGGTTGGGGGTTCAGTGTGTTGCTCAAGGGAACTTCAACGGTGATTATTTAAAGGAAAATACAGGAGATAATGAGGTAAATATTGGACATTTGACGTTTGGAGAAATTCAATGGACATTTTATGGTTTTTCTGGAGCCCTAAAAAGATGGCACCGTTAACTTCAATAGATTTTGATAAGGCTGAGATGGAACTATGTGGGTTAACTTGCTGTTTCATTGTCCTATAAACCTGTGATTCTCAACCTTTTTCATATCATGGACCCCTAATTTAGTCCACGGACCCCCATTTGATGAGAGTTTGTCTCTCGGATCCAAATCTGAGAATATTTTGATTGTTAGATACGATTTTGTCAGAATCCCGATGACTATCTGTATTGTAGGTGGAGAGAAATCAGTGAAACTATGATCAATATAGTCATTCTTCTACATTCTCTAACTGTGTTAACTTCTTGTAAATGAAATAATGCTGAAGTTTAACAATTCATCAATTTGCTGGGGACCCCCTGGAACCCCATCAAGGACCCCTGGTGGTCTGGCTTAAGTGGAGATGCAACTTAATAAAGGTGAGTAGATAATAACAGAATTTTCATTTTGGGGTGAACTATTCCTTTAAAGAGGGGAGAGCGTTTCTCGTTTCATAGCCCAGGGATTCGAACCAGCAACCTTCTCGTCACAACCCCCGCTTTCCTGACCTCTAGTCACCCCCAAACCTTTGGGAAAAACAGGAAGCGAGAGAAAGCTTTAAAGCTGTGAATCTACTGATTCACGATTATTGCGCTGATGCGAGTTATGTAAGGCCGCTGCAGTGAGGTGGTGAATGGACACAGTGTTTATGCCAGGGGCAAAAAACAGAATGTTTCCCTGCCAGGGTCAACATGGGCATGCAAACACACACACACACACAGACACACAAATAATAATGTGATACACTATTGAACCCTGTAGGGAAATTTTTAATCCGCTCTCACGATCAATTAACGATAATAATGTGATACTTTGTGAATCCCCACAGGCAGCAATTTCCAATCTTGTGCCATCGAGGCCCAGGAGCAGGTTTTTATTCCCACCAAACACCAGCTGAATTCACCAACCAATTAGTTGGGTTAAACCTGTAGAGTTAGCCCATAAATCAGGCTGATAGTCAGTGTTTCCCACTGCCGATATGACAGAGGCAAGGATATGATTTTTGATATGACAGACTGCCAACCCCGAAGTGGGCTGGCAGTCTGTAAAACCTGCAATAAAACCCGCCTCACCCCGCCTTAAGGAGCTGTTAACCATCTGAAGAATTTCATTGGTATGAATTTTAATGGAGACTTTTGGCTTCTCATGATCTGGTCTAATGCGGTTTCAGAGGCTTTTCCACCCTGACAAGAATAAAATTCTGGGGGAATAACACTGAATACTTGTAATTTTTTGGCAGGAAATTATACATACATAATATCTGCTCAAAATATGGGCAGCTTCCATCAAAATCCATACTCTATAGAAGGTGACATCATCTGGCACCAAAGACCAGCCAATAGCAGATGGCCATGCCAGTGCCATGCTTTTTTACCTTTATATGTCGGTCTTTACACACATTTGGATTTGCAGTTACTCTTGCTCAAGGACACATCAGCAGGGGATTGAACCGAGGTCCTCCGGTTTATTCTCAAATAAAGCAGTCAAATGCATAAATCTCCATCCGAAACACATTTAAAGACCCCATGAAGTGACATCGAGAGCGTGATTTGCTTCCATGTATTGATTTATTTCCAAATGAAACATAAAGTTAGGGCGGGACGCGTCAGCGGGAGGGGCTTATTTGAATATCGGTGCCTCCGCCTCCGTCGCCCGTCTGGGAAAAGAGAGTTTTAGTTTTCACCTTCGTCCCTGTTGCAGCTGAACTGAGCTGCATACTGGAAAAAAAAATTGCGAGGGGTGGGCGGAATAATTCTAACGGTTATCAAAATTTCATTGGATGAGTGCAGGATGGCCCCCGAGTGCAAGATGAGTCATCAACAGAAATGTGCTGTTTACCGGAAAGAGGCGGACTGTCAATTTTTATATAAAATGTCTAGAAATCAACATTTTTTTTGGCCCGTTTTGGTGAATAGGTGAACACTAAGTCCAGTTATTTTTCACTTCATGGGGTCTTTCAAAACAACACACACACACTGAGGTCATTGAACCCTACGGCGGCCACTCTAGGTCAGATCTCCAGGATATCCAACACCTCAGTAAGCTCATCTCTCCCACGGTAACTCTACACCTGTAACCAGAGCGGCGAGAGAGACAGCGGCTTCCCAGGGGAAACACAGTCACCCAGCCTCTGACTCACACACACACATGCACACACACACACACACACACACACCTGCCATAAGGAACCAGTCATTCTGAGGGCTGTGAAAAACAACATGACAGGTGAAGAGCAACACTGCATTATGAATTCTGCATTACAATGTTGCCACTACACACAGTAGTAGGCAAGTAATGTGGAGTGTGTGTGTGTGTGTGTGTGTGTGTGTGTGTGTGTGTGTACATGTATTACTATGTGTGTGAACACTGGTGTCTCTATCTCTGAGTGTATGTGTGTATTCTCCAATATGCACTATGTGTGTATTATGTACTGCTTTACTTGTTAAGACCAGCGTGTGTGTGCGTGTGTGTTACATGTACTTGTACTACAACTTGTGTGAAGATCAGTGTGCCTTTGAATGTGTGTGTGTGTGTGTGTGTGTGTGTGTGTCAGTGCGTCTCAAAGAGAAAAGAGGGGGGTATAATTATAGCACCATAGACAAGATAATGACAAACTGCTCCCACTTTCCCTCAAAGCCATCAAAGTTTCTGTCTTCTCACACAAGCGCTTTACTCTCCCCTCTCTGTATGGTGCATCTCACCCCCCAGAGAGAGGAAGAGAGAGAAGACGAAGAAGAAGAAGAAGAAGAGAGAAAAGAGAGTGAAATATAGTTTCTCTTCTCACGCATAGGCACTATACTCTCTCTTCTCTGTCTCATTGTTCAGTTTCTTAAAGCTACGACGGGCGAATTCGCACGCTGGCGGCCCCGAATGGCAGCGAGAGGAAAATGTTTGAATTTTGAGGACTACATTACCCAGAAGTCATGTGGGTAGTGGGTGAGGAGGTTCAGCCATCGTTGTTGAGTCCAGCTTTCTCTGGATGGAGATGGAGCATGAGCAGCGACAGCCACCATGGCTGAACAGACAGAGAGCAGAGCGCCACCTACAGAAACTCAAACTGCATCAAGCTCCGCCCACACTGTTTGATTGACAGGTGAACTCTGGGAAGAGCAGTGCAGAAACACCACAGTAATGAGCGCTTGGAGCCAAAAATGTCACCAAAATAAAACAAGGATTTCGCGGATTACCACTTTAACCGTCAGAGAGAGAGAGGGAAAGACGAGAAGAGAGAGTTTCTCTCTCTTTACACACACACACACACACACACACATTCTTGTACTTGCTACATAGTAAGGACCGAGTAAAACAACCCACAGAATGAGGACCGGCATTTCTAGCCAACATATCAACACAAAGAAAGTATTTCTGAACTCTAGGTGGCGCCATCATACTATACATTCACTCTGATTTTGTGAAAAACAGTTTCAGGAAAGTTTTTTACCAACGGAGTGAGGTCCGGTTAGTGTTTTCATAAACCCAAAGTATATCACTGCTACTGTTGATGTTAATAATAATTAATGATATTTAATAATAATAATTTTATATTTTTCACCTACAATACCCCATTGATACCTCTTCCCTATTCAGTGGCCAACAAGGATGTCTTATTCATCATCAAATATGAATAAATATGACCTGTAATGAATTTTTTACTTTTAAAAATGGTCATTAGAAGGGTAATTTTATCTTATCTAATTTGCCATTAAAATGCCAAATTGGTCATCTCAACTGAGGGTATTTCTGATCTTGTATTATCAAACATCTACCAGGTAATTGGCAAACAGGGAAATAGGAATTGTTTTAGACATCAGTCTACAGTAGAGCCACAAACGACTAATTCCATCTTAATAAATAGTCATTCATTTGTATTTATGAAATGTTTTAATGAAAACAATATTTGAGAACACTTGTATGATAAAACATACAAAGTAATGACAAGTAAACTGTTGCAGTTGTCATTTCTAATGGCAGAAAACCACATAGCAGCTATAAGCTGAACAGACAGTGTTTAAGACTTCTAAAACATGCTCAAACATACAGCTTCAAACAAACTGCAGTTGCCAGTTCCCCCTCAAAACAGGACCACCCAGTGTTCCTTAAACAGGAGTGGAGCTATGAAAAAACAACAACAAAATAAACATACTTTTCTCCTCCTTATATCTCTGCTTACATTTCTCCCACTCAAAATAAGGTAAGATTACCTTAATTGCTCCTCTTCAAAAATGAAGCTGTCTCTTGATTTTAATTATTTCATTATAGACAAAATATTTAATATCCTTCCATGTTCGAGTGCCAAGGACTGGAGATTCTTTCCCAATACATAGTTGACAGTCAGTCTTTCCTGGCACCTTCCTCAGCGCAATGAATTTCGCCATCCCTCGCTTGACTGCATTCTTCTCTCGGTCAGTCCAGGGTCTCTTGCCTTGGATTTTTGCATCTATAAAATCAGAAAATAAAGGTTCCATATAACTGGACAGTAACAAATGGTAACAGACAAGACAGATCTTTATTAAAACAATGATATCAAATTCAGAGCATCCTGTCACAAGCATTGGCTGACACACTCCCCTGGATGTGTCCTAACACCACTGCATCAGCTGTGGAGACCTTCCCTAATAATTACTTTTAAAGCCTTTGTACTGGTGCTAGACCAAAAGTATCAACTCTAGCCAGGAAATGGTCTGATGTCATCCATCAAAGCAGCTAATCTACCAAGAAATCAAACATGACAGCACCAATGCTCCCTCCTTCACCTGAACTCTCATTGTGTAACAGGTATGATCTGCTGACTGAACAAAATGTGTAATAATACAGTTACAATTAATGATCTGATAATTGAAAAGAACTAATAAAATAGATATTGTTAAGAGTGCTCCATGTGTATTTTGTTTTACTTTTGTTTTCTTTGTCAGAAATAGAAGATGGATTGCAGCGATTTTCTGTGGACTGTTTGTATGTCATGACTTAGACCTGCCACCAAGATATTCACTATTTCATAAGCAAATCTCAGAGCTACTTTCCCTTGCCATCACTGGCTATGACAGATGAATTCTGAAAAGGACTGCAGGCCTTCTCGTCCATGACTTTTCCTTATTGTGACTTTTTGATATTTTCTGAATCCTTGCAGTACATGAAGTACAAAAGATTTCAGTATTTATACAACAGACAGCAGTAACATAGACGCAATTAATTTTATTTCTGAATAATGCGTCTTTTTTTCTTCAAACAAGACCATTCTTACCTCTACTCAACTACATCTAAAGCAGGAATACTGTAATGTTTAAGTGTGTTTTAGTAATGATGCCTACTTATTGGTTACTTTGCAAACTGAGATTTTGCACATGAAATATATCCAGACTATATTAATCACTTTTTGTTATAAATAATCTAACACTTCATAAATGTTAGTACAGCTTGACAGTTAACTATTCTGTTGGCAGAAAATTAACTGGCACCCATTCTAGTAAATCATTAAGTCATTGTTAATACATCAACTACATCATCTTGTAACAGCATTTTTATAGCATGTTATTAATACTTTTACTTAAGTAAAAGGACCACCACTGATGTTCAGGTAGCTGCTACAAACATAAATAAACCCCACCGTAAAACACAACAAACATCCTACCAATCATGTAACAACACTAACAAAATGAACCTGTACCACAACACATAATACCTCTGATGCAGTCATCCAGTCCTAGTAACTTCTGCATTGTCAGCAAGTGGCAACTTTACAGTCTTCAGAAAATTTACCTGTATTCCCTCTCTGAGGTGCAGTTTTCTTTCCCTTCTTGGCAGAGGATTTTGTGGTAATGACGCTTTGTTCCTCTTCATCTGAAAATAGATATTAATACAGTCAAAGTACTGAAGAGTCAGATTCAGAACACTTCGTTTAGTTGAGGTCTTTTTTTGCCTCTTAACAGGAGGTGCAGTGTTCTTCATGGGCTGCTCCTTTTCATCTGACAAGAAAACATCAATGGACTCAAACAGTAGTCTCCGGTTCAGAACATATTATTTTTCATTTTAGTTAAAGCCTGAGATTTTATGGATACTTCTGTCATTTTTATTGTCACACTCAGCAGCTTTACCATGTGGCCCGTGGATGTGAGACCACAGTACTACAGTAGATGCAATGCAAATCCAATGTATTACAGGCTGCAATGGTAAGGCAGAGGGAACTTCTGTCGGCCTGTATTGCTGCTTGTTCAATTAAATCTTTTATTTAAAAAAATATTTAATTAAAAAAAACTTTGATCAGATTTTAGGTATGATAAAAATGTTTCTTTTGATGAAACCAGACATTTTTAACAATTAAAAAAACATTTTAATCCATGTTATTGCACATGAATGATTGAACTCTTCTCTATGGACACAGTTTTAGATGCAGTGGGAAGACAGTACGTGTCACAGTTATGATAAAATAATGATTAAATGAAATTGAAGGTAATAATTGTGTTGAAAATATTCTATTATCAATCCCTCATAACATCTACACTTTAAAATATTTTCATTTTTAAACCTACTAGCAGGTACAACTGCTGGACATGTTTGTCCCGTTTCTTAAGAATCAGTGCAATATAGCCGTCACCCAGGTCAGCATGTCAGTTATCTGAAGTGACAGTGTATTTTTTCCACACCTTTTCAATGTGAATGGCTGAATACCTGTTAACAATGCAGTTTTCTTAATCTCTAGACTTACCCCTCTCATCATCACTCCAATCGTCATCATCATCATGTTTTGTTGCAGTATTTTGCTTCTTAGTTGGAGGTCTTCTGGTGGTCTGTTGTTGCTCTTCTTCTGTATATATATAGACATATAAAGTTTTAGTAGTGTGAAAGGACTGATATCTACAACTGAATATTGTAATGTTTAAGTGTATTTTATGAATTATGCCTACTTCTTCGTTACTTTGCAAACTGAGATTTTGCACATGAAACATATGAAGACTCACTTTTTGTTATAAATAATCTAACACTTCATAAATGTAAGTACAGCTTCACACTTAACTATTCTGTTGGCAGAAAATTAATTGGCACCCAGTCTAGTAAATCATTAAGTCATTGTTAATACATCAACATTTTATGGATCAAACGTCACAAATGTGAGGATTTTGTTTTTCTGTATGGTCAACTTTTGCTCCTTTTCCTGCTTATAGATTAAATATTTCCAATAAAGGACTTGTAACAGCATTTTTATAGCATGTTATTAATATTTTTACTTAAGTAAAAGGACCACCACTGATGTTCAGGTAGCTGCTACAAACATAAATAAACCCCACCGTAAAACACAACAAACATCCTACCAATTATGTAACAACACTAATAAAATGAACCTGTACCATCCAGTCCTAGTAACTTCTGCATTGTCAGCAAGTGGCAACTTTACAGTCTTTAGAAAATTTACCTGTATTCCCTCTCTGAGGTGCAGTTTTCTTTCCCTTCTTGGCAGAGGATTTTGTGGTAATGACACTTTGTTCCTCTTCATCTGAAAATAGATATTAATACAGTCAAAGTACTGAAGAGTCAGATTCAGAACACTTCACTTGTGTATATCACCTGGACTCACCTGAAACTTCATCATGTTTTCGTTTAGTTGAGGTCTTTTTTTGCCTCTTAACAGGAGGTGCAGTGTTCTTCATGGGCTGCTCCTTTTCATCTGACAAGAAAACATCAATGGACTCAAACAGTAGTCTCCGGTTCAGAACATATTATTTTTCATTTTAGTTAAAGCCTGAGATTTTATGGATACTTGTCTTCTTCTATAAAAGAAAAGTTTTAGTAGTGTGAAAGGACTGATATCTGCAACTGTGTACAGAACGCAGACTGAGAACATTTGTATGAACACCTGGACTTACCCATATCACACTGACTTTCCTCATCAGCATCATAGTAATCATGTTTAGTAGTTGCACCCTTCTTTTGCCTATCAGCAGGGGATTTTCTTGTGATCGAGTGTTGCTTCTCTCCATCTGAAAAAAATATGTTTTAGTAAAGTGTAAGTATTAAAATCTGAGAGGGTTTACAGTGAAAGAGTACTGAACTCTGTCTGAGATCATTTCTCGTGTTGACAATGCCTGGACTCACCCCCTTCATCATCACTGCAATCAACAGGGGGCCTTTCAGGGCTCTGTGGTTGCTCCCCTTCATCTATGAAAAAAAAAAAAATAGTGAAGTGAAAGCACTAATATCTCCATCTAAGAAAGATGACACTTGCACAGTGAAACAGTACTGAACTCAGACTGAGAACATTTCTTGTGTTGGTAATGGACTTACCCACATCACTTTCACTCCAAGCATTATCATCAGTCCTCCTTTTAGTAGCAGTCTTCTTTTGTCTCTCAACAGGAGAGCTTGTGGTGGACAGGTGATCCAGATCTCCATCTGATAAGAAAGCATAAATTGTGCTGAAAAATCTGCACTCATTGTTTAGGAAGGTTACCTTTTAATAAAGATAACCTCTTACATAATTTGTTTTAGTCTCCTCGGCAATTTTTATAATTAAAACTGTAAGTTGAGCTCTCAGCCTTTTAACATGAATTTCTGAGTATAGAGATTTAAAAACTTCAATTTTAAGTGTGAGCTTAAATGCACTAATATGGAATTTCTTGTGTAAATATTATCACACATATTACTTACCATCATTAACTTCCAGTGGTCTGTCTGCATTTGATGTCTGTCCCTCTTTGTGTCTTCTTGAGCCTGTGGTTGCGGGGGGTTTGTGTCTTTCATCTATGAAAATATTCACAGGGGAAATTAGAAGGCTTTAAAAGTCATTGCACTGCATTAAAAGTCAGAATGAACAGGTTCATAGATGCTTCGATACACCACTTTGTGTATTCCTGATAGGAAATTTGCTTGGAAAAATACAGTGTGATTTTTTAGTTACTAACTGTACTCAAATACCAATAATAGTACAATAAAAACTTCTATCAACATACCAAAGACTACAGAGTCCAGAGTCTTCAGGCTCTTCCCTTTTAGAGATCCTGCTCCTTGATCCATTGCGAACAGAAGTTTTCCAATCTTGGCCACCTGAAAGGTTTTGTCCGTTTGGCGATAATATTCACAGTGGACTCTTATGTCGTGTCCCATAAAGCGAGCTACTTGTTCCAGTTCTTGATGATCAAGGTCGAGAAGCTGGCATAAAGTAGCAACATGCTTTCTGAGTTTTGTCGACCTCAGGAGTTCTGGGTTGCTTGCCTTGCTCTCCACAGCATATTTCCGAAGGCAATCACACCCACGGATGTTTGTTGTTGTCCCAATCCTAGCAAACAGATATGGGTTGACATCAAGTATGCCAACCTCACTCCGTTTTTTGATCAGGAAATCAAGAGAGGCTCTTGTGCGCTCAAGAAGGAGAACAGGCACTTTTCGACCTCTCTTCCCACGTGTCACAATCCGTGTCAGTCTGTGGCTCATTTGTTTTTCCACGGGTGACAAAGTCTCATAAATGTCTTTATTCACCGGGCCAGTATCTGCTTTTAGATAAGTCTCTAAGGTTAGCCGTGATGCCTCTCCTTCCCGCCTCTTATTGAAGACAATTATTTGTGCAAGAAGGCTCTCAGATAGCCTTTTGTATGCCGTGATGCTCGCATACTTCTTCATCTCTGCCTTTGACTCGTCCTCAACCTTCCTCAAATAGTTCTGCAGAGTGATAACATCCTCGGTCAAAGGCACACAGTCTTCTTTGTGCCATCGCCGTTGTTCCATGGTACTGTGAGCATTTGTTGACACGTAACTGGACCAAGAGCTTTCCAATAACTCCTTAAACTTCTTGGCTTTCTTTTCACGTACGATATCTGACGTCATCAAACAATGTCCAATCCAGGCTTCTGTTGCCCCTTTCAGAGAAAATCCAATTTTCACTGCAGTGGATGGCTTTCCATATTCGGTGGTGCTTGTGCTGTAATTTGACACTCTTCTGGCTGCTTTTACTGTCAAATCAAATTTTGTTGGATCACACAGATCTTTCAGACCTTTGACACTCTTGTCTATTTCCTTTGCAGCCAACACAAACCGCCCCAGCTCTCTCATCTTTTGGGCAATGTATCTGTGTTGAGACTGCTCACGGCCCTTTCGTGCAAATAATGCATCTCCATATTTGCATATCATCGAGTCACTTCTGATCTGAGAGGTTACCTTATCTTGCAACATGGTATGAATGACATTTTGAATTCCATCTGAGGACTCCCCGATTGGAAGGAGTTGTGACGAAGATTTTTGGATTCTTCCTCTTTTGCCTCTCACTTTGTCCACTTTTCTAACTCTACATGCTTTCTGATGTCGCCAGAGTTCAGTCCTCTTGAACATGGCATAACAGTGTTGGCAGGGTAGATAGTCATTCACAGATGCCTTCTCAGAGGGCCGTTTCCAAGTCACAATCTCCCCATTGCCTTCTTCCAAGACCTTTAAATTATGTTGCCAGTTGCCCTTATTGCGAATGGTTTCCAGCAGCACCTTCCTTTCTTTGGATCCAACTGGAAAACTGAAGGCATGGGCGACATCAGCTTCATCCTCATGTTTTCTTTGTAAATGTCTTGCAATCTTCACATTTGACTTCCCACAATATACACAGTACTGGGCTTTGCCCTGAGACCGTTCACCATCCTTTTGGCTTGTGTTAACAGTAACTTTTTGCCTCTTGTCACCACCTTGCTGCTTCTTTCTTCCTTTCAATTGGTCAGGTGGATGAGGTGACTTGTCTTTGGTCCCTAGGTCCAAAACTTCTACTTTCTCATGTTCACTGGATGATTGGCAACAGTGATCTTTCCCTGGGATTCTGTGCCTGGATGACTGCTTCTCCTTCTCTGAAAGTGCCTCAGTGTCACTGCTTAATGGTGTTGATGAGGGCTGGTATTCTTCACCAGATCCACTGTTGCTGAATAAGTCTCCATCTTCATCATGTGCATCTGATGAGGGTGAGTGTTTTTTGTCAGATCCATCCTGGAAGGATAACAGCAACTCTTTGGACGACACTGACTTTGAGGTGGTTGATGAGTCTGGTGAAGCAAACACAGACTGACAACGCTCTTCTACAAGGAGCCCATCATGGTCATGTGTTGAAGAAGGTTGGTCACTGATGGATCCACCGAGGGAACATGAGTCTATCTCAATAGGCAAGTCCATCTTGGAGAACAGGTGGACAGAAAAAGAGGGGAAAACATGTTATTCACTTACAGGGATTAATATGAATGACCCACAGGGCTGCTGAAATATTGCCTTTAACCCTCTGGAGTCTGGGAGTCAATTGGCCGTTTTTGATCACTGTTGATTTTACATTTATATTTTACCTTAGAAAACTGTTTACATTGACTTGCTTGGTATCTTTTTTTTCAGCACAACCTCCCCTGTGTGATTTTACAGTTATTTAATAATTTTGATATAATGTATGAACACACTGGACCTAAAATTGCAAAAAAAACAAAAACAAAATCTGAGTAGGAAAAAGTTAGATTTTTTACTGTGGAGACCACAAACATGTGTGACGAATCATTTTTATAACTTAGAATGCAAAAATAAGTGGTAAACTTCAAAAACCAATGTACAAATTTAGCAAACAACACAGTTATAGACACTATTTGCATTAAAATACAGGAATTTTTTTGAAGTTTACTATTTATATTAGCATTCTAAGTTATAAAAATGATTCGTAAAGTAAACCTATATCTATTGGCATTCCAGAGTAAATGGAGATGCAATAAAGGAAAAAATCATATTTTCATCCTCGCCTAGTATAAAATCTAAATTTAAAAGGCAATATCACCATTATAACCAAGGTCCCATAGACTATAAATCAACTGAATGTCTTCTCCTACTCTTTGACTACAACTATAACTGTAAATTTGATATATATATATATATATATATATATATATATATATGTATATATCAAATTCAAATATATATCAAATATATATATATGTATATGTATTATATGATATATGATATATATTAGATATACTCAGGCGGTCTCCATGTTTTGGCTATGTTTACTGTTTACATGTTGACAGTTTTACTTCAAAACACTTTATTTAAATAAAGCCATGTTACAAATAACATAAATATCCCAAAAACATTGAAATAGTAATAAAAAGCAATATTCAATATTTCATATATGGGCCACAGAGCTCTATTCTATACAGGCAGATTTATGGAGAACGCTGGGGTCCTTCCTCACGGGATTCAGTCTGTCTGGGCTAAAATGGCTGGTGAAAAGCCCCCGTTCACCGGAGAGACACAGAAACGGTTTCATATTGACGGCAGAAACGTGAGTAACTCAAATCTGCCGTTTTTGGCGAAAATAACATAAGCCTTGGTGAAATATTTGGGCAAGAACATAGATTTTTGTCAGAATGACTGTAAAATGTGAAGTTTGACTGCTACTTTTCCCCGGAAACGGCGGACTGTGTCGTTCCATTTTCGTGGTGCGTTTACTGTCATTGGAAAGCTCGGAATTTCTATTTTCCAGCGATACCAAGCATGTTATTGTAGACTGAAGAGAAAATTATCCCCGATCTTTTGATCACAACTTGCTCTTATATTTACAAAGTTTATATTTGTACGACTTCATTGTTAAAATACTTTGTAATAAGACTTAGTTTGGTCAACATACAATTGGTTTACAGATTCTGAAAGCTGAAAACCCCATGTTTTCAAAACAGTATAACATTCATATGTTCTATAAATAGACCATCTTTAAATAGCGATTTTGCTGAAAGATGGCTCAGCTGCCCCCGAGCCTGGGGGCGCTCGTGATGATGAGGTTAAATACTGTTTAAATGTATTTTAGACCTAGTTCAAAATACCTTGATGTTTTTAAGTCTTTTTAATATCAGACATGCAAACACCAAAGGCATGAAACAGGTGACCAAAAAATCCATTCGTTTTTAACTCCCCGCTATGAACTGTAAATCCTCGCTAAAAAACGCGATCTTTAAAACATTAACCACGCACCCAAAAACAAAGATAACAACCGAACCCGACCAGAATTCCCTCCTGGACCTTCCCAGCTAGCTAGCCAAGCATTTACAGCCCCGCCGGAGCAGTAAAACTAGCGAACCGGTGAAGCGTTAGCGGTGGCTAACGCTATGTCGGCTAACGCTTAGCAAACAAGCTAGCGGATTCGACGGCCCAAAACGGGACGAAGAGGAAAACTAAACCATTGAAAGTCGACTTGTGAAAGAGTGTGTAATATATTTAAATGTTTTACACAGCTTTAGTCTTTTTTAAGACTCACAAAACCCCGTAATCAGCCAGCGCAGTCATGCAAAAGTGAAATACTCCCAGCATTTATCATTTAACATTTATCATATTATATAATTACAGCAGGTGAAAATAAAATAAAATTTCTTACCTGAGCTACGTATGCTGCATGGCTCGCTTCACACTTCTTGCAGTGAGTCCTTAAAATGTCCAAACGCCTTTAAAATCGCTCCGTCCCCCTCTCCTCTCTCCTCTCTCAACTACCAGCTAAACACCAGCCACACTCTCCGCTGGTGAACTCTTCGCCTTGCGCATGGAGAGCTCTGATTGGCTGCTGCTGATGGGTCGTTAATTAGCGGAGGCCTCAGGTCTGCTTCTGCTACTGCAGGACCACTCTGAAACTCTGTTAACCCTTTCAGTACTCTGCCTTTCTGAAGAAGGTTGACCCTAAACATGAACATATTTTCTCACAATTCCTACAACTAGATAAAGTCAACTTAATTAATACAAGACATTTTGTGTATATTCATAAATATGAATAAAAATATAATATAAATGTATTTTTTCTTTTTTTCCACATTCAGTCTTGATCATAAAATTATCTCCATCATCATATTCAGGATTTTGACCCTTTAAATGCCAGATTGTATCTTCTTGAAATAAAATTTATCCTGTTATCATGAGAAAACAGAACAAACTTGACAATGTCAGAGGAGCAAGAGAAGGCCGCATCAGGCTGAAATAGCTTCAAGCTTTGCTGTTACAGATTATAACTGGTTTGACTGACTGGAGTTAATAAATTAAATTGAAAATCTTCTTATCTTGACAAAATGAAGGCAACATATTTTATTTATTTATTTATTTACCATAAAAACAGGTGTATAAGTGACTTTTATCTTTGAATAGTGGGTGGTAAAAGGCCATCTACACTTATGAAGTTTAATGTCCTATAAACAACTGTGTGAAGCATGCATGCACATGCTCCAGCTGTGTCTGCAGCTAATGAAAGCAAATAGGCAACTCATGATCTATTACTGCTATATGCTGTATGGATAAAAACAGGCAGGTTATCGGTGGGTGCTGATTTGATGTGTTTTCAGTTTTTACAGACCAAACTGACCCAACCGACCAGTGACGTGCGGTCAGGGAGGCAGAGCCTCACCTGTCATCATGGAAAGAAAAAAAACAAATAATGATAAAATAAATTAACCCTTTAACACCTATAATACAAATATGGCCGCCTGGATTTATTTTGATTATATGGCTATAGAATTGTCAATAAATGTGCAATGCCCAGGGTGACCGCCCCCTCTCCGGCGCATCCTGTCAACCCTTTCAGTTTTCTATCTTTCTGAAGAAAGTCGACTTAAATCATGAACAGATTTTCATACAAGTCCTAAAACTAGATAAAGTCAAATGAATTAATGTTAATTCTATGAACTATTAAGTTAAAACAGAATCAGAATAGAGAATAAAGGAGTTTGAACATGCCACACTGGGTGGTCTGACTATTTCAGAAACTGCTGATCTATTTGGATTTTCACACACAACCATCTACCTGAGTATCATTGCTGACCATGTCCATACCTTTATGACCACAGTGTACCCATCTTCTGATGGCTACTTCCAGTTGGATAATGTGCCTCATCACAAATGTCAAATCATCTCAAACTGGTTTCTTGAAGGTGACAGTAAGTTCACTGTACTCCAGTGTTCAAGTTCAAGTTTATTGTCATGAGCATAAAGTACACTGTACCATAGGCAATGAAATACAGTTTGCCCCAGCACTCTCTTAGCTCATAACATTAATAAATAAAAATACAATAATAACAATAAAAAATACAATATTTAATTAAGTCTAAGAATCAAAGAAAATCAGACCTCAGCCCTCCTTCTAGCTAAACTGTTGTTCAGGAGCCTTGTTGCCTCACAGTGACCAGGTGGCCAAGTGTATCTAATAAAGTGGTCAGGGAGTATAATATACATAATTTAAATAAGATGGAGAAAGAAAATACATCAGTACTTTACATTTTCTGAAAATTTCCAGACCAAAAGTTCATAGTTCATTGAATTAACATAAAAGAGTCTTCTTCAGTACGTTGTCAATTTTGTAATTATTTGTTTGTTGTTTATCCAGCAAAGATGCATCTGCTGTTATATTATTATGTAGAAATAGTTGACATTGTGTTTTTTCTCATTTGTTTAAGGAATATAACTTCAATGTATTTATACAATGAAATTATATTGCACTATTAACTAGAGCTCAGCCATTTAAAAATAGCTCAGTTCATAAAGAAATAGGAAACTGTTTTATTTCTCAACTATAAATGTAACTACTTAAATTAATTCCTTCCCTATGGCAAAACTATCCATTCCATTTCTGTTTATGCCTCTGATCACAACACAGC
Source organism: Centroberyx affinis (assembly GCF_046629955.1). NCBI lineage: Eukaryota > Metazoa > Chordata > Actinopteri > Beryciformes > Berycidae > Centroberyx > Centroberyx affinis. Next base: position 91,450 of record NW_027283692.1, on the reverse strand, counting down.
AGTACAAGCTTTACTCTTTCATGATAATTTGGGTGTAATACCAGACTAATGCATTGAGGGCGCTAGTGAGCAAAAATAATTTGGGTGTAATACCAGACTAATGCATTGAGGGCGCTAGTGAGCATAAAGTGTGTGAAAATCCAGGTGTCCAAAACTCATTTTGACAGTGAAATTGGGACCTTTGTGAAAACAAGAGTATAGCATCTATATAGCCTCAGGAGGCTATTTAAGTGGAAGCAAAGTGAGGACCGGCCAAAATGTCCTCACTTCCCAAAAAAGACTTCGCTTTGTTGGTTAAAAACTCATGCTGGTCTCCAGTATGTAGCAAGTACAAGAACACACAAACACACACACACACACACACTCACTTCTCTCTACACAGTTTGTTTTAAAAAGCTTCTCTTCCTAAATCCCTTTGTCTCTCCTCCACCTCAGACAGAAAGAGCAAAGCTTCTCTCCCTAAATCCCTTTGTCTTTAAATGGTAAATGACTTCTCCAACTCCCCCCCCCCCCCCCCCCACACACACACACACACACACACACACACACACACACACACACACACTCATCTTAAACCCTTCCACACACCATACCACTCTGCTCTGCTCTGATGGTTTTGCAGCTGAACAACACACAGACAGCTTCTTCTTCTGCTGTTCTTTTAGCTGCAGGTGAAAGGTGGGATGTTTTCTGTCAAGCCCATGCCAGTCCGTCCCACTCTGTTCCTGCTGAATCTTGCCCAGGATGCCGATGCCAGGGAGGGTGGTATGAGAGAAGGGGAGCGTGATGAGGAAATCACACACACACACACACACACACACACACACACACACACACACACACACACACCACTTCAACAAGGGAACTGGGGTTTTGGCAGCATACCTGAAGCTTGTATGATCAATCTAGAGAGATTTTTATCTACTGGCACAGATACAGACACACACACACGTTTGTATTACTATACTTATGAGGACCGTCATTGACTACATTCATTCCTTAACCCCTAACCCTTTCCACAACAATGCTAATCTTAACCCTCTCCTAATATAAACCTAATCCTAATTCTAATCTTAACCCTAAATCCTGAAACTAACCCCTTAAAGAAGTGAGGCTCAGCAAAATGTCCTCACTTGGGAGGATTTTTCCTCAGCTTTCTATCCTTATGGGGACATTAGGTCCTTGTAAATACAGGAATATAACACCAGACACACACACACACACACACACACACACACATATGAACATTACTCTTCCACTCCAGTGACACTCCATTACCGCTCACAATAGCCTTGAGTCATTCATCCCCGCTACGTGCCCACCGCCGGGCTGGGCAGGAGAAATCTGCATGAATGCAGAAAAATCCCTTTCTCCGGTCCCAGTTCCCATCTTCTGAATCAGCATTTAACTGTGTGAGCCAGGCAGCGGCTCGGTAATGACGGTCTCCACTTGCCTCTGCGGCCCGGGTAAAAGAAAAAAAAAAGAAAAATCATTTCCATAAGGAGGAAAGGTTATTACTCTGAAGGAACATGAGCGAGACAAGTTTCCTTTCCTGTATTTGGATCATATCTGACCACATGTGTGGCCACATTGAACAAATCTTCCTTGCACGTGTATTGTGCTTGGCAAATCAGCGGATTCTGATTTTTTGATTTTGATTAAAGAAGCCAGAGGCACGCCGAGTTCAGCTTCACCGTAACGCAGTGCAAACACCAGAGAGGGGAAGAAAAACAAAGAGAGGATCTCTGTGAGGAATTCCAGGCCTCAAAGAGACACCTTGTTGCCCCCCCCCCCGCCGCCTCCCTTCAGCCCGCAGCACAGTCACATGACCTGCAAGGAACTCTGGGATTGGAGGACTGGGCAGCTGGAGGCAGAGCTCAGAAGTTAGCTTTGGACTGAGGACACACACGTCTGTCTTACTGTCCTTGTGAGGACCGTCCACTGATTATTTTTATTTCAGAATATTTCTCATTATGTGTCCATGTTTGTTTCAAAATGTGAAGCACTGTTGAAAGGTGCTGTACAAATAAAGTTTCCTAGCCCTAACTGTAAAGAAATACACCAGGTTTTTGGGAGATTGGCCCATTGGTCAACTTTGTCAACATTAATTGATGAGAATTGATGAGAACAAAGACATAAAATACTAGAGTAGAATTATCCAAAGGAAGGCTGACCTTTTAGTAATCAAAAGTTGTTAGTGTTTTTTTTATTATATGGCCTGTAGATTCCCAAATTTTAAAAATGAAATATCATTAGCTCAATACAGCTGATGAAGCCAGGTTTATTATTTACTATTTCAGGTGAGAAACCACATATTCATCCACTGCGCAGTGACGTGTCTCCCATCACCCACCACCTTCACTTCCTATGTCAACAGGGAAATCAGTGTCACTGTTATTTTGTAACATAACATTGCTTATATCTTGTATATTGCTTAGATTCTGTACTTTTTATGCTGATATTTTATATTTCTTATTTGTTCTTTGTAAATAGGAAGTCTATGTATATATGTGAAGTTTTAATTCAATGCACCATTTGAGGTTGACGAAATTGCAATTTCGTTGTGCTTGCACAATGATAATAAAGTTCTTGAACTTGAACTTGATATTTTGATTTTTTTTTTTTAAATTTTTACCAGTCTCCTACACCAAACTACCAGACTTGGCCACATATAATTTAGAATCGGATTAGCTTTAGAGATGCTACAAGTTCTCATTTTCTGACTGCTAAAATGTTAGCATGGAGCATCAGAGAGCGCAATCTACTGGGGACACAAGGATGATTTTGGTGTCTATCACTTAACGTGCCAATCTCCCAAAAACTCAGTGTATTCCTTTAACTCTCACCACTACATGCCTAATTTTAACCCTTACCCTAATCTTAACCCTAAATCCAAGCCCGAACCCTGGCCAAAATTTCACAAAAATGTCCTCACTGTGAAGGTCTACAACTCAAACTGGTTCTCACAAGGATAGAATACACTCACTCACTCACACACTCTCTCACACACACACACACACACTCTCTCTCTCTCTCTCACACACACACACACACGCACAGACAGCTCTCTGCTGACCACTAACCCCAGGCACCCTGCTGAAGTTTACCCTGGCTACAGTAACACCTCCCCTCTGCACACAGAAATATATCAATGGGACTTCACATGAGTGCGAACGTGTGGAAAAATCCTCCATGGAAAAATGAATCCACGCTGCACCTGGTCTAATCTTAGCTGTCCAACACCACTTAAAGCCCCCCGTATACTTTTAAAACGTGTGCGGTGATTAATGGCCAGGACAGAAAAAGAAAAGTGGGAGGGAGAACGTGAGAGAATGAGAAAGCGAGATGGAGCGAGAGAGTGGCGAAAGACGAGAAAAGGCCCAGCGGCGGTAATAAGAAAGGACAGTTAGAGGTGGGAGGAAAGAGACGGGGCAGGGTTAGTTGCAGAGAAGGAGGCGGGCAGGCGGTAAGTGATAGATAGTGAGGAGGAGAGTGATGAGAGAACAGAGGAGGAGGAGAAGCTATCCTATCCATCACTGTGATAGCATCACCTCCTGCAGTGTTCTCCTGTCGCGCTGCTCTCCTCAGCTGCTGTGATATACTGCGCTCAAAGACAGCTGCCCTGCTACCACAGCTACACCTGGAAGGAGTGGCCTATTCTGTCTCTGCTTCTGCAAAAAAATTCCATCCAAAACAATCCAAAACGCTATCTGAAATTTAAAAAAAAAAATCCAAAAACACACACAACGATTCTGTCCTCAAACACTCAACTTAATTTGAAAACAAAAGTTAAGATGACTCCTAATTTTAAAACTGCTCTAGGCAACTTTGTATGTTCTCAAAATCCTGTGCAGTGAGGTCAGTAAACGTCACACAGCTCGCTCATGTTTACCAACCCGGCCGGTCTGTGACGCTTTACACCAAAGAAAACCAAAGAGACGAGAGAGGAAGAGATCTAACGTTTGTGAGTCCAGCTTTCTCTGCTGCTGTTTAGGAGACAGCTTCTAATTTGCTCTTACGTTTCGATTCATTGCTCCCTGTAGGCGGAGAAGTGTCCATACCTGACACCAGGACTTCAATTGGCCAAATAGGGTGAATGGCGTGTCAATTACGGAGAATGGGACACTCTGCTCTACTGTAGCCCCACTTTGTCATTTTGGCCAATAAGACGGGTGCATTTGCACATAAAAATCGTGCCTAGTGCAGCTTTAGTAGTAACCCATACCAGGCATCCTGGTGGCTCGGCTGGCTGAGGCACATACCACATAACCACGACATCCTGAGTGTGAATCCGGCCCAGGACATTTGTTGCATGCCATCCTCCTCTCTCTCTCTCCTTCTGTCTCTCTTCACTGTAAACTAGAATAAGGCAGAAACGCCATAAAAATAGGAACCCATAATACGCTTTACTTTCATGCCAGCAATCATTTGTTATAGCAGGTGTCATGTTTTCAGATGGTGCATATCTTGTTGCGAAATGAAACTCTTTAAATCTAAATAGTGAAATTCAATAGTGAATGAGGCAAGGCTTCATCGGCTGGAACGGGCACTGACAGCGCAATAATAGACCTGCTATCTTTGGAGACAAGTGAAGAGTGCTACTGCTGTTGCTGAATACTTTATTTTACTCCTTTTTGTGTGTGTTTTTCCATTCTGCCGTCCTTGAGAGAGGTAAGTAGGTGGACTTGGGCAAAACCTCGGTCCTTTGTTATCTGTTATTGTCTGTTCTCTTTCCTGAAAGACTGAAGATGCCTTTATCGCCCCGGGGCTGTAACGTTCCCCGACTACCGGACGGAGGATGGACGTCCATTATGCTAATGCCGTCCTCTGCATGTGAATGGGGCGGTCGGTGTGGAAAGGGAAACTCAGTAGTCTGATTACCATCGCACTGACATCCAGGCGTGGACAGACAAGTCACGGTAGAGACAATAGAGACAGAGCAGTATTCTAGATATAGGAATAGAGAAGCACACACACACACACACACACTTCAAAGGAAGGAAGGAAGGGAGCACTAAACTAAAGTCAGCCAGGGTCAAAGACTCAGAATACCTCAGAATCCCTTGTTGGGTCAGACCTACAATAGCTGGGAGACGAGGAAAGTACCTATAGGAACAGTTGAAGGAGGAGAGATAAAGAGAGAGAGAGAGCGAGACAGAGAGAGAGAGAGAGAGAGTGTCTTAGCCTCGTACCTGTGTGGGGTTGTAGAGCTCCTGCAGGGCGTTGCGGGAGCCTTTCCTACAGCAGCCGTCCACCACAAAAGGGTTCCTCCGCATGACTGTAAAACACAAGAGAGACAGGTGTTACACCACGACCGATAAGACCTGAGCACTTCCAAACACCAACCCAATCGAAACAGAACAACAGAGACGACACATTAGTGGACTTTAGGCCAGAGGTTCACGATTTTCACGGCAATAACCCTTATATAGATGCACTTTCGACCACAGATGCCCATTTTGGTAAAGCTTTGTCCCTGGGATTCCCATCTGAGAAAATTTTTGTAGGTCAGGAGATAGCTATCTTCTTGTGAATGATTTACGAATGAAATTCAACTGTTCTTTTCTTTTGCTGTGGACCCCCTGGAACCACCTCGAGGACCCCACTTTGGGAACCATTGCTTTAAACAACCAACTGCTCAGTTCAGGGGGGGGGGGGAAGCTGCAAGGAAAACCAATGAGAGCACTAACTATATGCCAAGGGCACAGCCACAGTTCAGAGTTTGTTTGGCTGGATCTCAGCTCTTTACACAACTCGATACAGAGCAGTAGCTGCTGGCAGCGGCTCAGTGGGAGCAGCCAGCACAACACTCCACCCCCGCCAACACACTCTCTCCAATTACTCGGGATGGAAAAGCGCTGAAGGACGGTACAGGACCGGCAGGAAAGAAAATGAACCGCTAACGAGAAAGCCAAGGATTTAATGGTAGTTTATTCCTCACGTCAGCCCCCGTGTTCATGGATGTGCATGTGTTACTTCCATCAGTAAAGCTAATGATGTGAATAACAAATGATGGAGATTTGCGCTTCTAGACATGTTTCTGTTACCTCTATCAGTAAACTTGATAATGTGAATGACAAATTATGCAAATTTCCATGTCTGGACACAAGCTACTTCCATAAGTAGCCTAAAACACATAATGTGAATAACAAATGATGGAGATTTGCACTTCTAGACATGTTTCTGTTACTTCTATCAGTAAACCTGATAATGTGAATAACAAATTATGCACGTTTCCATGTCTGGACACATTTCTGTACATATGTTACTTCCACCAGTAAACGTCATAATGTGAATAACAAGTTATGCACATTTGCAATTCTGGACACATTTCTGTACTTCCATCATTGAACCAGAGAATGTGAATTGCTAATGATGAACATTTGTGCTTCTGGACACATTTTTGTACATATATTACTTCCATTTAGTTGCTAACAATGCACATTTAGTGAGTAGGTAGGGATGCACATTTGCACATCTGCTATAAATCTGTAAATCTGGCAATGTGAATATCCAATAATACACATTTGCTCATTGTGCACGTATGTTCTTGCACCGGACTGTAAATTTGTAAATCTGTCCCTGGTTTCTAGCCAATAGGAACATGGTATTAGCATGATGAGGACGTTGTATCTTTAATAGTCAATATCCTTATCTATTGTATTTCCATCGATATCCTATTTCTTGCTGCTCCAGTGGACTCATTTCCCTTCAAGGATCAATAAAGTCCATCTTATTCTTATCTTCCACGTCAAAAGAACATCAAAGCAGCGAGGAGGAATTCACATTTCACCCGCAAGCCGTCGGGTTTTTTTTTTTTTAATTCCGGTTAAAGATTAAACAACGGGGCGTGCTGAGGTACGAGCCGACCGCAGATATAACCCGAGTCCTGTACGTGAACTGTAATCCCTTTCCTGGCCCAAAACAGATCCACTGACAAAGCCCAGGGGGAACGAGCTGAGTGCTTGTTAGCGTAACGAGCCACAACAGACAGCCGTGACCTTCAAACGCCGAGGGAGGATCGAGAGGAAAGAGATGCCTATGCACCCCGAGGACACGCACACACACACACACACACACACACACACACACACACCCATGCATGCACACACACACGCACAACAAATCACACACACGCACACAGACAAAGAGCATGATTGATAACCTTGTTGTTAAAGCTGGTCTTTAATAATGCAGTTCAGCGCTCCGTCTGACTGTGCACAATGTAAACAGGCAATTACTGCTTTCTCGGTGGACGAGAACATCTCTCTCTCTCTGCAATAATGCAATAATGGAGGATTTTCTTTTTTAGGCACACTCACACGGACAGGGACATACATACACACACACACACACACACACTCCGGGCTGCAGGCTGAATCAGCAGAGCAGCGGTGATTACTGATTGCTCTGGAGAGGAGGCTTGAGGTGGCGCTCGAGGTAATGAGGATTCATTCCTGGTGGAGTCTGTGTGCGATTGCTCTCCCCTGCTCCAAATGGCACTAATGGGTCAGAAAGCCGCAGCGATATTTATCTGCTAGCACCAGTAGGCCTGCCGCTAATGACGATGGATGCCAAAATAAATCTGTTTGAAAGCCCCGTCTGTGCCGGGTGCGAACGCCAACAGATCCGACCCTCCCAGGCTCCCCTCCCTCCTTCAGCCTCCCTCTTTCATTCTGATGCATTTACAGCATCTAGCAGGAGAGGAATGGAGACAGAGGCAGAGAGAGAGAGCAAATCTTATCGTCCTCAATCCAGTAAATGACTTATCCGACTTCCCACACACACACACACACACATACACACACACACACACACACACACACAAGCAGCTTCAGTTCCTCCACACACACCTTATTGCTCTGCTCTGGTCCGATGCCTCCAGGTATACACAAACTCACACATCATACACACAGACAGCAAACAGACACGGGCTGCTCTGTTTAATCTGCCAGTAATCCTGCCTGTGGTCTGGTGTGTGTGTGTGTAATACTGCCTTCCGTCGTCTCACTGTTCATCCCACACACACACACACGCACACACACACACACACACAGAGACCTGCACAGCATAGCCGAAAGCCAGCTCACAGAGTTCGGTGTGTAACCAGTAGACGCCCACCTAGCCAACGGGAACATAAGGTCGCCCCGGAGTCACCCACCAACACCTGGCTCGCCGGTTGATGGGAACTGAGCCGTAACCATGGAAACCGCTACCCTCGCCGTCCTGTCACCTGCTCTGGCTGGCCGGATTCCTCAGGTTTGGAATCGGGAACTGAGGTAAGGTCATGGGAATGCCGAGACTTTTTCATTTCCTCGGCGCTGACAGGTATTGACTATACGCTACTGCAAATACACACACACACACACACACACAAACACACACACACACACACTTATGACCGTGCACGAAGGTCTCGAATATCTATGACAATGAATAGGAAGCTAAGTTTGTGGACTTTGTGCAGCATGATTGACTCCCAGTTGAAAGTCAGCCTTGGAAGTGTAACAGTCACCTTCATCTTCTATGCCGTTTCATAGATTTTTCCTCAGTGAAAACGTAAATGATTGATGCTACAGTGGTGCATGTTCAATAATGCAAGCCTAAGTGTCTTTGGGAGAGAAATATCATGTGAGTGTTGGAATTCAGCAGCGTTGCCCTTTCACCTGGTGAGGTCAACTCAAGTCCGGCGGGGAAACGATAATGACTCTTTATCTAGGACTGAGGCTCAATCAGAGATTAGGCTGTTTAAGATCTTTTTATTGACAGACAGCAGAGGCAAGTGTGTTGAAACGCTGCAAAAAAAAATGCGAAATAGATGCGTTTCCATCAGCCGGGTTGAAGAGAATCAATAGGCCTCCTGAACATGAAATGTATCTACAACAGAAAACACAAAAATGCTGTTATTATTCATTCGACAAAATGCGATCACGCTATTTATCACATGATTTCTTTATCGACAATGAACATTTCCACCTCAAATGAGTGCTTTTTTTTTTTTTTTTTATGCAATATGAAGATTTGACATTTCCATTCAGCCTTTTGAATTTGACTAATCGTAATTTGCATGAAAATACACGAACGCCAACCGAGCTATTGAGGCGCGATCCAAAAGAGCTTCTACCATCGCCCCCCCCCCCCGCTGGCTCGCCGCTTTCACCCCCCCCACCTCTTCCTTCCTTCTCCGGCTCTAATGCACTGAGCGGTGCCCATGCCAGCCTAAATACCAGCGGCCCAGTCAGTCTCCAGCATGTTCCCCCCCCCAAAGGTAAGAGACGGTCTGTGTGCTCCACAAACATCCACACACACACACACACACACACACACACACACACTGTACACACACTATCCGGCTTTCATACTCAGCTTTCATCAGCCTTAGCCGGCATTCAGTTGCTCTGACAGCCCTCCGCCTCTCCACCTCCTCCTTGTCACCATCATCCCGCTGCTGAAAATGCTTTACCCGAGATGAAATGCTTTAATTCTATGTTTATTAGTCCTTTTTAAAAGGCAGGTGGAGAGAAGCTTGGATCCTTGTGGCACAATAAGACGAGCAAAGCGCTCTGTCATCAGCTAAGAACCAGTGGGAATAGTCAGAGTGCTTCCTAGTAAAACTTAATGCCCCCTCACTGCCCCCCCCCCCCCCCCCCCTCCGAGGCACAAACCCTCTAAATTAAGCAGCATCGTGCCCGGGAAGGTCAGAGACGGGACGGATTTCACAATTGAGTTAAAACATCTAACAAAATGTCTTGGCTTTGAAAAAGAAAACCCAAAAAAACAGCGTCATTCTGAACTTTTCCTTCCGAGTAAAACGCCCAAAGCCGCTTCTGCCAAGCGCCGCTCGCCTCTGCCAAAGATTCTAGGAAACCGACATCGTAAATCGCGACAAACATCAGGCGGCCCGGAGTCAAGTGTGTGTGATGTGCTGCTTCTATCTCTCGGTTTAATTGTCCTTGCTTTTTTTTATCTGTTTATGCGTCCTTTGATTTATGTGAAGAACTTTGTGACAACTCAACACATGTGGGTGTATTTTTATTTTTAGTCCCAAAATGCTATAAAAATTTTGAAAAACGACTTCACCTAATGTTCCTTTGCCAATATGTGAAAACACCGAGAAATTGCTATTTTTCGTGTAAGAGCCTTGGAATAGCTAATTATTTAAAAAATACTGAGTAGTGGCAATGACTTGAACACACACACACACACACACACACACACACACACCTCCAAACCATCCCAAACCAAGCCGCAATGTTCCATACTGATCATATGTAAGGTAAAACTAGTAGGTGTGGCTATGCAATATGTTTGCACTGCACTATATTTTCCGTGCGTTTGATTACATACAAGCCGATCCCTATAAACAGTGGCCTCGTCCTGCACATGCTCAGTACAGGCCTGTAATCACGCACAACATCTGCCGCCATCTATCAGCAAAGGATTATGGGACGCTGGAGGATTAATCTGTTGCTATGAGCTTACCTTCACACTGGGAGAAGGGGGGGGGGGGGGGGATCCAGTTCGCACTGGGGCGCCCCCGTACAGCACACACACACACACACACACACACACACACACACACACACACACACACACACACACACAAGGGTGGATTGAAGTGTTTCAAGAACCAGACTAAACACTGACATATCTCATCATGGGTTTCTGGGGGGTGGGGTGTGTGTGTGTGTGTGTGCGCGTGTCTGTGTGTGTGTGTGTGTGTGTGTGTGTTTGTGTGTGTGTGTACACCACCTAAAGCTAAAGTGCTGCAGCCTAATTGGGATTTAAATGAACAATGGAATTGGAGCAGAGAGTAGAGATACAGGTGATTAGCGATGTTGGCACAACTTCATTTAACAAAGCTCAATAAGAACTTAGGAAGTGATTTCCTTACCAAGTGTTGTGTGTGTGTGTGTGTGTGTGTGTGTGTGTGTGTGTATGTTTGTGTGTGTGTGTGTGTGTGTGTGTGTATGAAACCAATCAAGTCTCCAGTTATGATTGAGCTGCTTGTTTCTCCTCCTGGTTAGAGTGCTCAGTCTAATCCCTTAATGATGATTACTAACACAGAGATAATACACAAGCAATTATGGCTTTGACAACCCTCACTTCAGGCTCAGAAGGAGATAGAGAAGAAGGAAAGATAGATGGAGAGAGAGAGAGAGAGAGAGAGAGAGAGAGAGAGAGAGAGAGAGAAATGCTCCACAAGGATCAGAAATTAAGTTCACAACATTTTCACAATACAGTATTATTTCCTTTGTGTTATATTAGCTGTCTTAGTTTGTGCTATTATGCTGAGTGACCTGGAGGTCTGTGTCTTATGTTGTTGTAATTGCGTGTCATGTAATCTCAAGTGGGATGGGCCATTTAGATGGTATGACAGGAAAAAAAAACAATTAACAACAATTAAATCATAGCTTTGGAAATGTTTTGAACTGAATCTGGAAACATATTTAGTTAACAAAATGATGGAGAAAGCAGCTTTGGACGACTGTGGACATCTATTCCATGTCATAGTGACAGAAAGCTCATTTTCACTAATGTTCAGTAGTATGTACACTACCAGTCAAAAGTCTGGACACACCTGACCACCCGCCATTTTGATCTAAATTTGTTTCTTAGACAAATATAAATAGTGAAGTTGATCCTATGTATGAATTTCTTTCCAAAGCCTTTGCCTTTCCATCAAGGCAAAGGTTGGCTACTTTGAAGAATCTAAAATATAAGATAGTTTTGATTTGTTTAACACTTTTGTTGGTCGCTGCATAATTCCATTTGTGTTATTTCACAGTTTGGATGTCTTTACTGTTATTCTAAAATGTGGAAAATAGTAAAAATGAAGAAAAAATTGTGTGTCTGGTAGCGTATAGTCTACTGTTGATTGTACACGCCACACTGCACTGAACTGTGAGGTCCAGTTGTCCTTTTATCACCATGTGAGTTGTCGGTGTCTTCCCGCACCGATGTCATCCAGACAAATTCCCGTACGTTTTATTGTACCCGGCGAATAAAGTGATCCTGACTCCGACAGTACTTGTGATAATCGGAGAGGAGGCGAGGGGCCCGGCGGAGGAGAGGAGCGGAGCGGAGCGGAATGCAAAACGCGGCGGAGAGGAAGATAGCACCTGACAGCTTAGAAAACGACTACATTGTACTGGCGGAGCGGGCGACCGGGGGGTTTTCAGGCCTCCTTTAACGTGTCAGGCCCGTCACACCGAGCCCACCGGACCGTGAAAAAACGCCGCGCGGCAGACGCCACCGGAGTGCAGGACCAGGCCCGGCGGAGCTCACACTCCCTCCTGGAAACGCACTTAACACGTCGACTGCACCGCTCTGCCGTGGAGCTTCATTCATTTTAAAGGAGGGAATCCATTACCGAGGCATTATTCCCTCGCAGACGCACTGTGTGCTGGATGTGCTGGATGTGTCCTGAATGCTGCTCTGCCCTGTTTTCTGCTCGCTCTCTGGGCTTTTTGCCATTTTATCAATGACTGGCAGTTACAGTGAGAAAGTATTTTGTTATAATATCATACATAACCACGCTTTGAGCCACAGGAACTCTGCAGATTCAGTAGTTTGCTATACCGAAGCCGAGAACGGCCGTGATTATCTCGAGAGAGTTCATCATTTAGTTATCTCGAGATAACAAAGCTCGTTTTCTCGAGATAACGGGTTAATTTATCTCGTTATCTCGAGAAAACAAAAGGCCGATTTCTTGAGATAACGAGATAATTTATCACGAGAAAACGACTTTTGTTTTCTCGAGATCTCGGGATAATTATGGAGAACTCGAAAATGAGTGTCTGGTTCATTTGATCACACCTGATTTCAGCCTTCAAGATCCCTGTCAGTCACTGGCAGTTACAGTGAGAAATTATTTTATTATAATATCATACATAACCAAGCTTTGAGCCACAGGATCCTAGAACTCTGCATAACAGTAGTTTGCTATGGAAGTCGAGAACGGCCATGCTTGCAATTATTTTTTTAATGCCATTATCTCGAGAGAGTTAATTATTTCGTTATCTCGAGATAACAAAGCTCGTTTTCTCGAGATAACGGGTTAATTTATCTCGTTATCTCGAGAAAACAAAAGGCCGATTTCTCGAGATAACGGGTTAATTTATCACGAGAAAACCACTTTTGTTTTCTCGAGATCACGGGATAATTATGGAGAACTCGAAAATGAGTGTCTGGTTCATTTGATCACACCTGATTTCAGCCTTCAGGATCACTGTCATGACTGTCAGGGAGGATTCATAACTGCTAGTCTTCTCCTTAAATGACGAGGACTGATCTGAATGTTATCTCTGACAGAAAGACACCATGCAATTTCTGCCTGTGTTAGACCTTGATTGAAGTACAGTCTGATGCGTTGATCAATAATGGGTATACTCCTTGCTCTGACATTTTCAGCTTAAATCAGCTGCTACAGTTGTCAAGACGCCATCTATGCATGCTGGCATGGCACTCCTGATCTCTGATAAACATTATAAGTAATAAGAGATCACGAGATAACGGCATTAAAAAAAATAATTGCGAGCATGGCCGCAGTTTGCAGCAGCATAGATGAATTAACAGAAGAATCCACCCTTGAATACTTTAATTCTAAAACAGCTGTTGGTGATGTGTCTTGCATTTCTGGGTCCATTTTGTTGTTTGGCGGTGTATTTTTTTTATTCCTGTAGATAACTGGCCAAACATAGACGATGTGACGTCACACTGAGATGTTTCCAGCAGCTACGATGGAGTAAATGATATGAGAAAATGTTTCAGCGATCTGAAACATCAACAGGTAAACGTCAGGTTTTGGTGTCAGTCCCTCAGAATCAAAGAGCGAGGGCTTCTTTCTTTCTAGAGCCGCCATTTTGCACCGAGAGACGTTCAACAATCATACAGGGAGAAATCCATCGGAGAAGAGGAGACAGACCAATTTCTCCACTGACAGGAGCAGAAAATAGACCAGAATGCAATGCAGCCACAAGACATGTTGGGTTTTGAGTAAGAGGAGACTCTCACTTTTTCTCGACTGGAAAAAGTCTCCCCCTCTTGCTCTTACTATACTATCACTATCACTCTCTCCAACAACACTTATAACCCTCAGCTGAATGCAACAAGTTCACACCCGTTTTCTGCAGGTTGTCGAAAGGCATTCTGGGAAATGTAGGGAAATCACTAACTGTAGAGTGCTGCTGTCTCTGGTCGATCGAGCTTATTGACCCACTGGACAGATACAGACAGATGCTGAAGGACTGCCTCTCAATTCTCTAAGTCTAATGCAGAGCAGCTATACTCAACCTGTGTGTGTGTGGGTGTGTGTGTGTGTGTGTGTATGTGTGTGTGTGTGTGGGGGGGGTGTGTGTGTGTGTGTGTGGGTGTGTGTGTGTGTGTGTGTGTGTGTGTGTGGGTGGGTGGGGGGCTCTCGGTCATGAGATAATTTATGGATGTAGAAAATATTTTTAATGTATAAATTTACCATTAGCCTATGTTTTAATCTTTGTGAAAAATGTGGTTTTTCTGGTGAAATAATGAATATTTGTAGCCTTGAGGCTTCTTGCATTAATTAATCAAGGAAAACAGCCTGAAAACTGAAAATATAATAATAATACTCTTCACTTGGTGTTTCAGGTCATCAGTCTGCAGCAGGGGGCTCAGCAGAAGACACCGATTCAGTTTTTTGTGGAAATTGTGAGCTGTGAAGGGTTGAGAGCGACTGTGGTGCTTTTCCACTCTCATACAGACACTCGTTCTTTTCATGAAGTCCACTGATGAGGTGAATCCGGGTCAAAGCCTTTATGCCTTGATTGATTTCCATTGTTGAATCTATACCGATCACAGAGGAGGAGATGGAGATAAAGAGAAGCAGACGAGTTGGAGAAGGATTTTGAAGCTTTGGGACGACTGAGATGTGGATTGTGCAAAACTCAATATCAGGAAGATGTAACTAATATTTTGTACATTCAGTGTATACTCTCCCCCTCTCTCTCTCTCTCTCTCTCTCTCAGGTCTAATGTTCTTTTAAACCTCTCTGCTCCCCTTTCTGTCTCTCTCTGTCTCTGTCTCTCTCTTTCTCTCTCTCCCTCCCTCTCTCTCCCTCTCTCTCAATCTCTCTCTCCCTCCCTCTCTCTCTCCACCTCTCTCTCTGTCTCTCTCTCTCCCTCCCTCTCTCTCTCCTTCTCTCTCTCCCTTCCTCTCCCTCTCTCTCTCCCTCCCTCTCTCTCTGTCTCTCTCCCTTCCTCTCCCTCTCTCTCTCCCTTCCTCTATCTCCCTCCCCCTTCCTCTCTCTCTCTCTCCCCTCTCTCCTTCTCTCTCTTTCTCGATCTCTCGCTCTCCCTCCCTCTCTCCCTTCCTCTCTCTCTCTCCCCCTCTCTCCTTCTCTCTCTCTCGATCTCTCTCTCCCTCCCTTCCTCTCTCTCCCTCTCTCTCTCTCCCCTTCTCTCTCTCTCTCTCTCTCCCTTCCTCTGTCTCTCTCTCCCTCCCTCTCTCTCTCCCCTTCTCTCTCTCTCTCTTCCTTCCTCTGTCTCTCTCTCACTCCCTCCCCTCTCTCCCTTCCTCTCCCTCCCCTTCTCTCCCTCCCTCTCTCTCCCTCTCTCCCTCTCTCTCTCCCTTCCTCTCTCTCTCTCTCCCTCCCTCTCTCTCTCTCCCTCCTCCCTCCCTCTCTCTCCCTCTCTCTCTCTCCCCCTCTCCCTCCCTCCCTCTCCCTCTCTCTCTCTCCCTCCTCCCTCCCTCTCCCTGCCTCTCTCTCTCTCTGTGGTCTTTATTAGTGTTGCCTCAGTTAAGGTCATCCACAGATTGCCATGTAGCTGATTCATAAGTCTGAGTAAACCTCTGTCTGCTCTCCCTCTCTCTCTTCCTCTTCGGGACGTCCTGAGTCATAGCTGCCCGCTCACACTGCCTGACGCAAAAGTTCCCATCACTAAAAAGGAAAGGAATTCACACCCTGTGGCCCTGATATGGGGAACAGGACCACAGATGGTCATTTAACCCAACATGGCTTCACCATGGTATCAACAACAGGAGACATCTGGTTAGTCACAGCATGGAAACTCTTAAGACAGATAGTGGGAACACATAGAAACTAGTTGTTCAACCAATATGAGGTAAAGATAAGGATATTTCGAGCTTTAAATTTGGTCATTTTCAAGCCAAGATTCATCGTTTCCCCCAGAGTTTTATTCTTTTCAGGGTGGAAAAGCCTCTGAAACAGCATTCAGAGCATCATGGGACACTAAAACTCTCCACTGAACTCCAGACTAATGAAATTATTTTAGTGTTAGCGCTCACCACACCTAGTCCATGGTACGGGGAAAATCTATTAACTTTGCGGAACAAGCAAGTGAATAAATAAAACGTGCAAAGAAAATAAAAATTTCACTGCAGTGGAACGGATTTACGCACTGTTTTTATGTAGCTGCGGTCAGGGAGGAAACGCCATCATATCGGAGACGGACTGGCCAACATCGGAACCGTACACACACACACACACACACACACACGCACACACAAGCACACACACACACAGTCGCCGGAGAAGTTTGCAACGCGATAATGGTTGGGTGGGAAGGGGGAGACCGAGGCCGTGTGGACCTAATGGAACTCAAGGCTTTGATGGATGGCAGGAAGTCAACGAGTGATGACTGTTTACAATCCGCCCTTCCCCTGGGGTGCACACACACACACACACACACACACACACACACACGCACACACACACATACATACAATCTCTGACTGAGTGGAAATGGTCCAGCGGTGAAACGCGGTCAAGCATGGGCCAATTCAGCCGGAGGTGGCCAAGCGTGGAGAGAGACCCAGTCAGAAGAGAGGAGGGCCGACTGGGGCACGAGGGCAGACAGACCACGAGACCGCAGGAGAGGGAGAGAGAGAGAGAGAGGGAGAGAGAGAGAGAGAGAGAGAGAGAGAGGTATGAAGGGGAAGCTGGCGAGAGGAGCGGCGTCTCCTCTCCTCTTCTGCCTGGATACAGACGGGCAGACCGGAGCGATCAAAATGAACTCACTGAACCGCCTCCACACACACCCTGTGGGTGTCACACACACACACACACACTCTATCACACACACACACACCCACGCACGCTTCATGTCGCACCGCTCCGTCAGTAAACCCCCCCCCCCCCCTTCCCCCCCTCCCACAGTAAAGGGTGTGAATGGGAATGAACATGAGCTAAGTGAAGAACAAAAAGCGTGCTGAGATCAGGCAGAGGCAGACAGAGGCATCTGATCCCCGAGGCTGACAAGTTAAGCTGTCATCTGAAAAACACCAGAAAGACTGATAGATAGATAGATAGATAGATAGATAGATAGATAGATAGATAGATAGATAGATAGATAGATAGAATCCTCACCAAACTACAGAGAAAATTATCTTTGTCTTCCCCATTTTTCCTGCCGACACTCCGGGGTCTTATGCATAAAACATCTTAAGTTTGAGAAATGCTCTCAATCGACGAGCGCTTGTAAGTAATTCATAAGGGTTTTTTAGCCCTAAGATTCCTTCTAGGAAGGAGAGATGCTGAGCGGTGATGACGAGGACCTGCTAAAACGACCCGAGCCGCACTCAAAACCTGTTTGCAGGGTCAGAGTGTCAGAGCAGAATAAACACATTAACTCCAGGTTGTTAAGGATAAACACAGTATATGAAAGGTTTTATTTCAAAAGAGCTATAGAGTCACAGGGAAAAAGAAAAAGTTACCTGATGTTCGCTGATCAATATTTCAAAACTGCAGATGACTACATCTTCTGAAATAGTGCTTTCTTTCAAGTAAAGGGCCTAAGAAGGTTTATATCTCCAATAGCGACTTTTTTAATAGCGAGTTTTTGCTTTCAGGTCAGCAAATCATTCTCTTAGAGTTGAGGGGGTCACATTTTTCAAATCGTGGGTATTTCATTTTGGAATAAAACTCTTCATAGATTCTAATTCTTACATGTATATCGGACACAAGGTCACCTTCCTGCCTGGAGCTGAGAAAGCTGTTCTTCACACTGAGAATATTAATGAACGAAATCTGAGCTAAAACTCCTGGGTAAGATCTTTTTTTTCTAAATGCTGAAAAAAAATAAAAAATCTTTTTCCTACAGTTTTCTGAGCAGCTTTAGGCGTAAGGCCTGAGGGAATCACAGAAATAGAGCTACTAATCCATTTACATTACATTTCAGGCTTTTTTCGCTGACACTGTATCTAGAAAGTCTTAACAGGGAGCGCAAAAGTAGAATAAGCCTCAATTCCTGGATCACCAACATTACAAGAAACCTACAGGCGAGAAGGCCAAGGATCAAAACCACAGCGCCCCGGCAGCAGATGTGAGAAACGGTGACATATTCCCGCGTCCCCCGGTATATTTGGTAAGACAGAGAAGTGCTACCTGATAAAAAGACGAGTCAGGCAGATATCCCCCCCCCCCCCCCCCCCCCCAGCACAGGAGCTGGATCACACACGGGCAGAGGAGGAGGAGGAGGAGGAGGAAGGTAGGGGAGAAGAAGAGACAGGACGGGACGTGAAGCGGTTCTTAAAGAGATGAGCTTTTCAATTCCGGCTGAACAGAAGTAGAGCGACTGCGGTCCTTGCTGCCTGCGGTGATAAACTCAGGAGAAGAAGAATAGAGCGGTGGCCCGGTCGCTGCAGGGAAGGGAGGAGGGGAGAGGGGGGGGGGGGGGTACTGTACTGCTCCTGGTGTCAGCAGAGTTCAGAGATGGAGACCAAAGAGTCTGGAGCTGCAGGTCTGAGACTGCAGCTCCGGGTTTGAATTTAAAACAAAAAAAAAAAATCCACTCTTATACTGTTTTATATCATCTATCTGTGATGTTCAGAGCGTTCCAGGAGTTATTTTGTGATGAATAGCTGGTGTGTACCCACTTTCCCTCAACTTGCCTCATCTGCTTCTACTTCTGTTACTGATATAGCCTACTACATTTCCCAGAATGCCTTTCGACGACCCCCCAGAGAACGGGCCTGAACTTGTTGCATTCAGCTGTGGGTTACACATGTAGGCGGAGAGAGAATCAGAGATACTAAGAGAAAGAAAGCGATTTGCGCCCCCTTTTACTCAAACCTCAACCTGTCTTGAGGCTGCATTGCATTCTGGTCTATTTTCTGCTCCTGTGGGTGGAGAAATTGGTCTCTCTTCCTCTTCTATGATGGATTTCTCCCTGTATGATTGTTGAACGTCTCTTGGTGCAAAATGGCGGCTCTAGAAAGAAGCCCTCGCTCCTTGATTCTGAGGGACTGACACCAAAACCTGATGTTTACCGCTGAGGTTTTAGATCCTGAAACATTTTCTGATATCAAACTCCATTGTAGCTGTACTGGAAAGCGTCTGATATGACAACACTCGCCTACGTTTGGCCAGTTATCCTCCACCAAACAACAAAATGGACCCAGAAATGCAAGATACATCGCCAACAGCTGTTTTTTTTAAGTGCTTTAAAGTGGATTTTTCCTTTGACACCATCAGCCACAGGGAGCCAGAGAGAGAGAGAGAGAGAGAGAAAGTGGCTGCACACATCGAATAAAAATCACCAACCACAAGCACAGCTGCACAGTTGAGGAACAAGATTATTTTACTGCACATTTTATAACTTGTATCCCTCTAAATCAAATATCTTCTGTAGTGGGGATCGTGCAGCAGACGTGAACTCAGCCTGGGTGATTTAGGGGGTTTGAGTCCCACTGGGCAGAGTGAAAACACACACATCTCAATCTAAACCAGGTGCTGGGCAGGAAAACAAAGCAGAGTCCGCACACCGAGAGCTGCTCCCAAGGTGTATGAATTTATTAGCATGAAACATGTTGAATAAAACCGTTTGATAATGTCTCCGTGTTGACTAAGGCGCTAGTGTTACTTTGGGGTGTGAGGCAGAGTTCAGAAACAGTAGCAAAAATGGGAAAAGCCTAAAAAAAAAAAAGGATATTAAGAAGCTGAGATGGTAAAAAAAAATAAGATTCTTTCAATTTAACATGAAAAAATGAACAATGAAGACAAAATTCAGCTCATCAGGCTATGGGACATTTGCTTAACTATATCTTATCTTCACTTTCCATTTTTTCGAACCATTATCAGCTCAGAAGAACTCTTTTTTTTACCATCTCAGCCTCTTAATATCTCTTTTTTTTTAGCACTCCTTTTCCCTTCTGACAGTGAATTTATTCTTCTAACACGCGTGACGTTTCGAGCACCATCGCTCTCCACCCACGTCTGAAGCTCTTCTGCGGTAAACTTTTTTTGTTGTTTGATTCCCACTGGGGCCGCTCCCCCCCCGAGCTAAAAATACACACACACACACACACACACACACACGCCACCGCCGGTTCTGAGGCTCTTTGAACGAAAGCGTCCAGCAAAAAACGCTGCACGGATGAAATGTTTTCCCAAATTGGCGATACTAATTGTCGAAGCTAAAAACGATCCGTGATTAGCCGTGCGGCCTTGTCATTACACACCGCTGTCTGCAGTCCGGGTGGCCAGGGGGGGCCGAGTTCACCCGACGTCCCTGAACGCACCGCTCGCTGCCGCTGAATCAGTTCACTGGGTCAGATTAAAGGCCGGGGATAAGAGAGGTCACTCCCACTGGAACGAACACACACACACACACACACACACACACAGCTGGGCGGAAAGAGGGAGCGGTAGAAAAACCAACAGAGGAGAGAATGGAAAGAGACAGACAGACAGAGAGAGAGAGACAAAGCAGTTAGAGGGGAAAAAGAGAGAGAAAGAGAAAGAGAATCAGTCATAAACAAAAACGCCCACAGGCTAATAGTCTACACGCAACAGAGAATCATCACAAGTGACTGGAATCTAAACACACACACACACACACACACACACACACACACACACAGTGAACCCGCTTTCATTAAAAGTCCTAGATGCGATACCGTTCGGCAGCCAGCTCATCAGTGTAAGGATTACAACGCTCGCTGGTTAAAACCTTTAAAACCTTATACAGCACTCAGATCAGCAAACGGCTTAGCCCGAGAAAAGGAGAGACACACACACACACACACACACACATACACACACACACACACACATACACACACACACACACACACACACACACACACACAACCAAACCAAGTTTACACAACCAAACCTTCCTTGTAAGTGAGTAATTGACCTCTCTGTGGAACGCATCACCCCTCAATGAACTCCCCCGACACACACACACACACACACACACACACACACACACACACACACCTGAAACAACACACCAATCCATTCTCCTCATAATCTCACTATCCTTGGAGGGTGTATTGTGCCAATCGTGATGATGACGGGGGGGGGCCTTGACTGTGTGAGGTCTATGCCACCGTCTGTCAGTGGAGCGGCTGTTGTTGCCACGGTGATGGATGGTGGAGTGAGGGGGAGGAGGGGGGAGGAGGGAGGGAGGGGGGGGGTGACCTGCTGTGTGAAGGAAACAATAGCTGCTCTCACTGGTTGCGTATACACGTGGAAAATGTTTACGATGCAAACAGCGGGTGACCTTCTCTCTCGCTCTCGCTCTCTCTCTCTCACACACACACACACACACACACGCACACACACACACACACACAGCACCACAGAGCCTCATCTTTGGCTTTGTGCTTGGAAGTTGTGAGGTGAGATGTGCTTGTATCACTGCACCCTGTCTCTCTATCACATTCTCTCTCTTTCTCTCTCTCTCTCTCTCTCTCTATTAATTGTCTGGATGTAATATTAAACAGTGTTAGATTATAGCGGTCAGTCCAGATCCGAACGTGCTTCAATGCTTCTCCAAATCCAGCAATACTTACAACAACTGTGACTCTACCACACACACACACACACACACACACACACACACCTTGCACAACTCCTGTGCCCGCTCGTGTGTTTCTTGCTGTGGTTTTAGCTCGGCTCAGTTTAATTCTGTCTGAACTGGGTCCAGTTTGGCTGCTGGTGGGGCGTCTGCTCTGTCCAGCAGGGATTAGTTCAAATCTGTCCTGCTGTAACACATCCAAGGGAAGAGCTCAACATTAACACACACACACACACACACACACATACAGTACACACACACATACTAGGGTTTGACGTTTTTGAAGGCTGATACAAATGTTTTAAGACTGAAGTGGCTCATATTTTATGCTGCTATCTTTAAATGTGACCATTTTCATGCCAAAAAATGACAAGGATTCAGTGTTTCCACCCAGAATGTTCTCCTTGTCAGGGTGGAAAAGCCTCTGAAACAGCTTTTAGACCATCATGGGACACTAAAACTCTCCACTGAAACCGATAATAATAAATTCTTTAGCAGCTCTTTCAGGTAGGGGAAACTTTACAAACAAACCTTACTGAGCGTTTAAACCAGTAAATAAGGGAGTAAAATTTAATTGCAGGTTTTACAGACTGTTTTTATGTAGCTGTGGTCAGGGAGGAACCATCATATCGGAGATGGACAACACTGATCGGTCGATATAATAAAAAGCATATATATCGCTGTAGCCCTAACACACACACACACACACACTCTCTCACACACACACACACACACACACACACACACACACACACAGGTCCCCGTGGATGGATGATTAAAGGCCTCTCTGAAGGCAGCAGGAGCAGAAATGGAGCCTAGCGGAGATACATCTTTATAACAGGCAGCTGAAAACTCACTGATGTACAGAGAGACAGACGGAGGGAGAGAGAGAGAGGGAGAGAGAGAGAGGGAGAGTGAGAGAGGGAGAGAGAGAGAGAGGGAGAGAGGGAGAGAGAGAGAGAGACAGACGGAGGGAGAGAGAGAGAGGGAGAGGGAGAGAGAGCGAGAGAGAGAGAGAGAGAGAGATGGAGGCGTAGGTGTGACAGATGCTGAGGTTTGTGAGTTTCAGCCGTTCAGCTCGTTTAATTGTCTCTTTCTGTTCTCGTGGCAAACACCGGGGCGGCTCGATGCCAGAGCCGTCCCCGCTGTGCCTGAGGGTCCTGCAGGCACAACCAGGAACAGCTTTATTCATCTGTACAACCTCAATAAAGAACCGCAGCTCGAGGCGGCGCCGCTCTCAAGCTATACTTCCTCATCGCTGTAACTGCTTTTTCACGGTCGATATGTCATTTACAGATCCGGTATCGCACAAGAAGACCGGAATATGTCATGAATATCGGCATGTCTGTAACGGTGCCACGCTGTTATTCGATACCAACCTGTGCACTGTATAAAACACAGCGGTCTGCTGTGTTGTAGTGACTTGATTTATACTTTTATTTAAGCTGACTGCCAAAGGATTGCGCTCCCTTTCTTTCTGGCAGGGGTGGAAAAAGTACTAAAATATCCAACTCAAATATAGAAGTACTGTTACTTTGCTGACGTTTTATTTAAGTAGAAGTAAAATTACTGGTGTAAATTTGAGTAAAAGTAAAAGGTAGATTGTACTCAAAAGCCACTGAATTACTACTTTACAAAACAGTTTCCCATGCAATGAAAAAAAAGTATAGGGCAAAGTTCAAACTAGATTCTTTTAATTAACTAAAAAGTCTTAAACTGGAAGCCACTTTGAAAGCGTAAACCTCCGCCAACGCTCAACAAACCTCAAACTTGCTGTGCCACCCAAACACATAATTTCTATCACTTCAATTTTAAGTTAAATTGATTTCTTAACCCTGCAAACATAGCATTTATATCTATCTCTGTTAGTTTGGTAGTTATTAGATAATCGTCTAATGGCAGATGTCCCAGATCTGGATCACAACCAAAATCGAATCAGTTGTTTCTTGGCCCAACACCGATCTGTCCACCAAATTTCATGGAAATCTGTTCATAAGTTTTTGAGTAATCCTGCTGACAGACAGACAGACAAACTACGGATGTGGTTTAAAATGTAGTGAAGTGCAACACTGCAGTCAGAAGAAACTTATGTAAAGGTTAAATTACTGATTTCAATGAATGCTCAAAAAAAGTCCAAGTTCACAACAAAGTGAATCAATCACAGAAAAGAGATAACTCATTACTTCCCTGCTCCCTCCATGCAGTGTGTGCTGCAGTATAGTTAAGCTGTGACCTCTGACCTCACACTCCCATTCTGTCTTAATGTGGCTCATTAGACGCATTGATTAGAGGATAATTAAATAATCACCCCGGTTAATGCACAGGCCGAGTCCAACTGCAATACAACAGGCTCATCAGGCCGCTGATAATCACGGATAAGCACTTTGCAAGACAGAGGGGCGCTCTAACACACACACACACACACACACACACAGCCCTTTATAGCTTAAATGGTCCTGTATAGTTTAATGGGAAGAGGATGACACTCACACTTCAGTTGGGGGTCTGATTCCCACTCGGGCGACCTATGCAAAAACTGTATAGATTAGTGATACTGCAAGGCACTCTGGGTAAAAGTGCCCACCAAATTGCCTCACTTACAAAGCAACACAGTTTCACCAAATTTTGTGAAATGAGCACAAAGTCAAATTATGAGTTTTGAGACACTGCACTCATCTCACAAAACTTCACACACACGTGAATTAAACCGGGGGTACTGCTGTGTTTACGACCCCCCCGCGGAGAAGTGCATCGTCTCCTGCAGACCTCCCATGGTGCTCGGGGGCTTAGAACGGGTCAAAGCCATCTGCCGGGCGGGAGGTCACCGACTTCACCGCAACACCGGCCCGCTAGAACCGGTGTCACTGACTCAGGAGGATGGATCACGCTGTGTCCGTCTGTCAAACCTCACATCTCAGATGCCGGCCGGTCTGATTTTGACAAAACTTGGAGGGACGATGCATCTTCACACTGCGTTCCAGCGTTTAAAATATTACACTGATTGGCCTGATGGGGGCGCTATAATTAAAGGTTACAATTTTAAACTCAAACATAATATCTCAGCCACCGATTTTGATGAAATTTGGAGGGTTGATGGATTTCAGTGTTCTGCCGTTTAAAAAAAATGTGAAAAGCCGTAGCCGTTACACCACTGGTCTAATTTAGATGAATGATGCATCTCGTTGCTGATTGGCCCAAAGGACGCCTACATCATTCATGGGGAACGACATGTTTCACTTGTTTTGAAATGAAACTCTTCAGTCATTACTACATATTACATATTTTAGTAGATCTATCTATCTATCTGTCTATTACGGAAGAGGATTAGGGTTTAAGAGAGGGAGTAAGAGAATAGTCAGACATCTGAGAAAAACGTCAGAATTCTGAGATTAAAGTCAGAATGAAAAAAGTCAGAATTCTGAATTTAAAGTCAGAATTCTGAGAAAAAAGTCTGAGTTCTGACTTCATTTTCAGAATCTATCTATCTATCTATCTATCTGGAGAACGGAGGTAATGGAGGTCAATGCAGCACTACACCATCAAGATGTAGCGTAATGTGTATCAAGTAGCCAGCCGTTACATAATCCTGTAAACTAGCTGTGCTGTGAGGCTTACTGTACTGCAGGGTGCCCACACACACACACGCACACACACACACACACACACACGCACACACACACACACACACACACACAACACAAAGCCCCGCTAGGTGAAAAAGGCGTCGTTGGATCAAGCTTTCTCTCTCTCTCTCTCTCTCTGTTTTTTCAGAGCTTACTGCTTACCAAGCGCTCTTTGTGGACGGGGCTGTCGTGACTCGGGCGCCGACGTCACCGCAGCGCTAACACGCTGTTGACACAACGCCTCGAACCACGTCACTGTGTGTGTGGTACAGTGAGTCTTTCAACAGGAGAGAGAGAGAGAGAGAGGGAGAGAGAGGGAGGGAGAGAGAGAGACAGGGGGGGAGAGGGAGAGAGAGAGAGAGAGAGAGAGGGAGTGGAAACCCAGAGTCAGCAGAAAAAAGCCGGGTGTAAAATAACTGATGACATTCTGACAGTGTAGAAGCCTGTTTGTGAGTGTGTGTGTTTATGTGTGTGTGTGTGTCTGTGTGTGTGTGTGTGTGTGTTTGTGAGTGTGTGTGTTTATGTGTATGTGTGTGTGTGTGTGTGTATGTGTGTGTGTGTGTGTGTGTGTGTGTGTGTGTGTCAGCAGCGCTACAAGGCCGCGAAGCCCGAGCCTATTTCTCCCTGTCAGAAAAACTCAAAGTCGCTCCAATGTCAGTTGTTCAGGTGGAGGGATGGCTGACAGGCGCTGGCGTACTTTTTTCTCCTCCTCCTCCTCCTCCTCCTCCTCCACCTCCTCTTCTCTCTCTCTCGCTGCAGTGCTCCTTTCTCCTTGCGTCGCCTGAACGCCTCTTTAAAGAGTCCGTCACTGTCAACGCTCCTCTGTTACTCTTATTTCTGTCTTTGTGTACAAGTTCGGGGCATATCTGTCTGATCTGCTCCCCGGAGAGACTGAACACCAGGAAGGTAAACATGGTGTGTGTGTGTGTGTGTGTGTGTGTGTGTGTGTGTGTGTGTGTGTGTGTGTGTGTGTGTGTGTGTGTTCTTATTTTGTACTTTTATCCTTGTGAGAACCAGTTTGAGTTTTAGACAAGACAATTTTTGCCATGAGAGGGAATTTTGGCAGGTCCTGACTTGAGTTTGAGTGAGTTTAGGGTTAGGACTTGGGTTCAGGGTTGAGATTAGAATTAGGATTATCTTTAAAGTAGAGTAAGGGTTAAAGTTAGGCATGTAGTAGTGAGGGATGATGGGAAAAATCCAGCCTCCAGATACTCTTACATTGTTAAATATCATCATCATCTGTCATGCTCAGTGTGTTCCAGGAGTTATTTTGTGATGAAGTGTTGTAATTTACTTTTTTGGTGTACCCACTTTCCCTCAACCTGCCTCGTCTACTTCTTACTGCAGTTAGCGATTTCCTACATTTCCCACAATGCTTTTCGACAAACCCCCAGAGAACAGGTGTGAACCTGTTGCATTCAGCTGCGGGTTATATGTGTAGGTGGAGAGAGAATAAGAGACACTAAGAGCGAGGAAGCGAGAGTTTTTTCAGTGCTCCTTACTCAAAACCCAACCTGTCTTGCGGCTGCATTGCATTCTGGTCTATTTTCTGCTCCTGTCAGTGGAGAAATTGGTCTCTCTCCTCTCCTACGATGGATTTCTCCCTGTGTGATTGTTGAACGTCTCTCGGTGCAAAATGGCGGCTCTAGAAAGAAAGAAGCCCTCCCTCTCTTTGATTCTGAGGGACTGACACCAAAACCTGACGTTTACCGCTGATGTTTTAGATCGCTGAAACATTTTCTGCTGTCAAACTCCATTGTTGCTCTCTTGGGAATATCTCAGTGTGTCATCATGTCGTCTATATTTGTCCAGTTATCCACGGCAATAAGAAAAACACACCACCAAACAACAAAACGGGCCCAGAAATGCAAGATACATCACCAATAGCTGTTTTTTTTTAACAGTCTTCAGCTGTGTTAAGAGTGGATTCTTCCAATGCAATCAATAAAGCTCCTCACAAGTGCAGTAATATAAATGTTCTTTTTTCAAGGTAAGCCAAGCTCATCTGTGTGCCATATAAGGTTTCTCTCTTCTCTCTTTTCTCTCTCTTTCTCTCTTTCCTCCATTGAGAGCCTGAAAATGAGATTTCTGCACAAAGTTAATGAGCTGCTTTTACAGCCTCGTTTTCTGCTTTGCTCTCACACTCGTTTTTTTCCCTCCCTCTGCACACTTGTTCTCTCAAATGTACTTTTTAGCTCATCCACGTTCTGCCCATTTTCTGCCAGGCAGTTTCACTCTTTTCTTTTTTCTTTTTTTCCCTCCCTCAACATCTCATTCGTCCTGCTCTCTCTCTCTCTTTCTCTCTCTCTCTCTCTCTCTCTGGGGTGTGGTCCATGCGATTAGGGGTTTTGTGAGAGAAGCGAGTCCTGCGCTGAGCCAGATCAGCCCCCTCTGGAGCCACAGCTGGCCTCAGGGACTAAATATAGAGAGAGCCGAGGCCTGTGCTGCACTGGAGAGAGAGAGAGAGAGAGAGAGAGAGAGAGAGAGAGAGAGAGAGAGAGAGAGAGAGAGAAAGAGAGAGAGATTGATCTGGATAGGACCGCGAGCCTTATTGCAGAATAAAGACGGGGAAAAGAGCAAAACAGGAGAGGCAGAGCAGAAGAGAGCAGGTTTTACAGTCATAACCTCCACAGTGGACCGTAGTGATTTAGGAGGCGCCGCTAGGGAAGTCCTGGCAGTCCTCTCTATCTGTACTCTGTGACTCTCTGCCCCGAGGCTGAGCGGGCTGAAGAGCCTCAGTGGAGCTCAGCAGCAGCAGCAGAGATACTGCGGTCATTCCCCCGCTCTACAGATTCATTACAGCCTCAGCAGGGAGCCAGGGTGGCAAAACCGCCAGCGCACTAAAACCTACAATATGCAGCGTCTTTGATCTTAAAATAACAATAAACAGACAGGAGATATTCTACATTATCAGTCTGTGTCTGTCTGTGACTGTGTGTGCATGCCGAAACCTCCCCGTTTGCATGGAATTGGCTTTTAAAATGATGTCTGGGAAGTTTTAGGGCGTAAACCCATTCTGAGAATATTTGTATTGTCAGATATGATTTTGTCCAGAATTCCATGACTATCTGTATTGTAGGTAGAGAGATAACAGAGAAACTATAATCAAAACAGTCATTCTTCTACATTCTCTTAATTGAGTTAACTTCTTGTAAAAGAAATAATGGTGAAGTTTAACAATTCATCAATTTTCTGGGGACCCCCTGGAACCCTCTCAAGGACCCCTGGTGGTCCCCGGACCCCACGTTGAGAACCACTGGGCTAGTGGCTACAGAGCAGGGAAGCCATAGCAACAACAACAACAATGGAGGAAAGTGGTAAGAAATGACACCTGACTTTACGGATACCACAGCCTCAAGCTAGATGACAGCTCATCAAGATGATTGACAGTTGTTTGGGCGGGAACTTGCCCAACTGAAAGGGAGAGGAGGGCGGGACTAACAATACACTTCCTGGCCCAAGACGAAGAGTTGCTTATCGCCGTTGTCGTGTGAAAACCTAATAACTCAAATTTTGGTCATTTTCATGTTTTCACCTCAGCTGAAGGATTACATGGTTCCTCTATGGGTTGAGAAAATCCTTCCCTGCATAACTTCATGAAATGCATCATCACCAAGCTAAAACCAAGACTGTTTATCCTAGTTCCTGAAAATAAGATATTTTCAAAACAAGCTGCAGTATTGTAGCTTTAATCCAAAACGCTTTTATTCTGCCTCAAACTACATGCAATGAGTTCCCGTGGATCACGTGGGTCCATCGTACCGATATGAAACCGATCAAGCGCGGTTATTAATTATAGTTACAACAACATAAAATTTTCCATCGCAGCTTTGGCTCGCTGATGAAACGCTCTCATCCCCGAAAAAACATCAGAGGGAGCGAGCAGAACGACAGAGCAGAAACAGCCCTGGGTTCGGATTGCATCACGGCGCTAACCTCCTGTGTCAGCGCTATTTGTGCTTTGTGGCGTTTGTGGCTGATGCTGCTGAGGCATAAAACGGAGAACGGAGGGAGCGAGGAGCCTCAACACAATTCACAGATCGTGTTAAAAAAAACAACAAAAAAAAACAACAAAAAAACAAAAAAAAAAGCCTGATCCATGTGGCGATCGCGCTGACGGGAAGAGAAAAGGAATTGATCTGAGCAGTGGATCGGCAGCTGGGCCGGCTTGGGACTAGCCCGGAGCAGCTAGAGGCCAGTTGGCTCGTGAATGTCTATAGAAGATCAATATCGATAGTGATTGAACAGCCGGCTATAGCTCGATTGGATCTGTAGGAGAAACACCAGCTAGGTTTCTCACATAAGTCAATCACACATCTCTACAGCACCATGTGGATATGACTGTGTATCTGTGTGTGTGTGTGTGTGTGTGTGTGTGTGTGTGTGTGTGTGTGTGTGTGGTGTGTGTGTGTGTGTGTGTGTGTGTGTGTGTGTTAACTGAAGCCTCGTAGCAAATAACCACATATGTCCAATTACCCAATAACTCAAGGACAATACATGATACATGACAGAAACCTCATACTGACACCACAGGTTTCCCCTATGATTATCTAATTAGCTTTCGGAGCACTGTGTTGCATACATTTGCATATTAATGAGGAAAAACTGATTTTCTCTAAACTACTGTTACTATTTAATGCTTTAAGATACAGAGTTCATATCGATAACAACCATGTTTTATGTGAAGACGAACATGTTGACATTTTTTTTTAGCTTAATAAATGGCCTGATTAGCATAACTAGTCATGTTTAATATATCATGGTGACGATTGCGGGACATTATGCAGCTCAAGTGCCTAAACTCAGTTTACACACTTGTTTATTTGTGTGTTCTGAACTCTTTAAGAGGTAAAGTCATTGAAAACATCACGGCAACTAGTATCACACTGATGTAAATTATATGAGGATAGGGACTTTAAGGAAATAAAAGCATAAATTAATGCATGTCTGAAAGTATTATTGTTTTTTTGTGGTGGTTTGACTCATGATGATCAGTATTTTCCACTTCATCTGTGCATATATAATCAAGTCAAATTTATTTAAAGTGCTTTTATAACAAACAGGATTTGTCCCAAAGCGCTTTACGAAAGATAAAACCAAGAGATAAAAACACATCACAAATTTTAATCTTGTGTGTGTGGGTTTGATTCCTCGATCACTGCTTGTATTTTACGAGCCGCCGCCTCGCTCTATCGGAGAGGATTCGGCCATAAACGCACGTTCGGTGCGGAAAGACGGGGAAGAAGAAGAGAAAAAAAAAAAAAAGGAAAAGGAAAGGATGACAGATTGATTGGAGGGAAATGACAGGACGGGTCTGGCGTGACGCTGCGGCTCCGCTCCTCCTCCAATCACAGCCGCCCGGCTTTGAAGTGCGAACATGTCGGCCGCCGAGAGGGCTGTAATTATAAAAGCCTTCATCAGAGGAGGAGTGTGTCCATAGACTTCAACTGAGCCACTGGGCTGGGAGGGTGTGTGTGTGTGTGTGTGTGTGTGTGTGTGTGTGTCTCTGTGCACGGCTGAAAATGGGTATAAAATGAGTGTGTACAGCTAGAGATGGTGCATAAATGTATGTTTGTGTGTGTGCATGGTTGAAAATGGGTATATAATGAGTGTGTATGGATAGGGATGGTGCATAAGTGTGTGTGTGTGTGTGTGTGTGTGTAAAGGTGTGTGTGTGTGTGTGTGCATGGTTGAAAATGGGTATAAAATGAGTGTGTACGGCTAGGAATGATGCATAAGTGTGTTTGTGGTTGAAAATGGGTATATAATGAGTGTGTATGACTAAGGATGGTCCATGGGTGTGTGTGTGTGTCTCTCTGTGTGTGTGTGTGTGTGTGTGTGTGTGTGTGTGTGTGTGCATGGTTGCAAATGGGTAATAAATGAGTGTGTATGGCTAGGAATGATGCATAAGTGTGTGTGTTTGTGGTTGAAAATGGGTATATAATGAGTGTGTATGACTAAGGATGGTCCATGAGAGAGAGTGTGTGTGTGTGTGTGTGTGTGTGTGTAAAGTTGTGTGTGTGCATGGTTGAAAATGTGTATAAAATGAGTGTGTATGGCTAGGAATGGTGCCTGAGTGCGTGTGTGTGTCCATGCATTTGAGTCTGTGTGTGTGTGTGTGTGTGTGTGTGTGAATGTGTGTGTGTATGTGTGTGTGTGTGTCTGTCAACTAGCATACAACAATATCAAGATAACAGAAGGAGTCACATGACTTATTTCCAAGGCTTTTCCTCAAAGTCTGAAGAAAACTTCCTGATACTCAACAGTGTGTGTGTGTGTGTGTGTGTGTGTGTGTGTGTGGTCGTTATACGGACCCATAATGAACGCGATTCCTTTAATAGCTTGTTTATCAGCCAGTCTCCCCCCTTAGCATGCAGGAGTGTGTATTGTCATTTTCTTCTTCATTAGTTCCTTTAGAGGCTGAGCTTCCTCCGCACCGATCTGCCACTTTGCTTTCATCTCCTCTTACATTTAGGGAAATCAATTCCTCATTATCCCTCCAAATGAAATGAACCTATTACCTTTTTTTGGGGAGGGGGGGGGGCTTTCTTCTCTCTTCCCCTCTCATTACACTTTGAATTCCCTCCTCACACACTCTCTCTGTCGGCTGGCTGTGTTTTTAAAATGGAGTTTGTTCCCAAGAGTGAAAAAGTTGCAGGAGGAGGAGCGCTGATTTCAGCCATGACACATTCACTGGATAACATGAGGAGTTTTGTTTCCAAGATGAGATATCCACCATCTGAAAATGTTAGAAACTGATTGCTGGCCTGCAAGTAAAGCAAATTATGGTTTCCTTTGATATCCATGTTATGAGTTATGGAAAGACCTTTGCTTACAAAATGGTCATATTTTGTGTTTTTTAAGTTTTCACTGATCAATTTCAGGTTGGAGGTGTTTTTTTCTCGACAAATAGATGCTCAGCCTTGAATTATAATCGAAAGTTTGAACGTGTTTTCAGCAGTAAGTGTTACTAAAACATCTTTATATGCATTATGTGCATACCATCCAATATGGGCAACTATACTTTCTTATATTCTGGATCCATCAAGACCTTATAAAACAGTAAAATATATAATCAGTTGTATTTTGCAGCTAAAAAAGGTTTACCAAATGGATATATGGTGTTGTGGAAAACACAATTTATCTGTCTTAGGCCTGATGTGTATTGCTTCAAAAAAACATAATTACATCCTCTAAAATGTTACAATTTCATAAGTAACAGGCTGAAAATAGGTAATAACTTACATTTAACAGTGAGTTTTACTTTGATGGCAGCAATCATTTTGTCACAGTGCCTCATTTCCAACTCAATTTGGAAGAAAACTCTTGAAAACCCTCCAGTCTCTCTGTCCCACTCCCTGTCTGTGAAGGTCTGATTTATCACCGCCACCACCAAAACACACGAGGTGACCTGGAGACATGTTGCACAATACTTAGACAAGTCTCCTTAAATCACCGACATTGTTTATCTGGTTAAACTGAAGATCAGCTGTTTATCAGAAAGTGGAAATAAACTAATTACTGAAACCAGATTTTCACTGGAGAATTCACTGTTTTCATATAGAACACAGTCTGTTTTTATAGGATGAGACGGCCTGAACCAAGTCTGTTTTTATAGGATGAGACAACCTGAACCCAGCCTTTCATACAGGATGATATGGGGATGAATGACAGTTGCAGTCTGTGATAGTTTTGTCTATAAAGTTTTTCTTTGTATTTCTCAGACAGAAGAATTAAATGAGAATAAAGACGAACAGAATAAACAGACGAGTCCGGTATGAGTCCCGCTTCCTTTATCTGTGCCACCTGCACCAGCCGGACGCCAACCTCTTACACCTAGAGACAGAGACACAAACACACGGGGAGGGGGGGGGGGGGGAGACACATGTGGACGGACCGGAGCTTTTTGTTTGATCTTTTCTGTCCTGCCGACGCCCAGACAGACACAAACGGGACGACAGAATCCAGACGGACGACTCCAGCCTTCACTTGTTTTGTTTTTTTGTTTTTTTTTCGCTGCACAGAGGACAGACAATGACAGCGCCACAGCCAAAAAACCTTCAACAAAATACATCTGCTTCCATCTGAGCCAACAGCTATTTTAGTGGATGGTGTTTTTTCTTTCTTTTCTTTTTCTTTTTCTTTTTTTCTTTAGGAGCAGCTTACAGGAAATGCATAGACCTCAATTGTGCTCCAGTAGCAGGAACATAGCATTACCCCGAGTGGGAGATAAATGAAGGATAGAAGTACTGAGTCACTTGGATGAGTGTTGTCCTGCCTGTCTGTCTGCCTGTCTGTCTGCCTGTCTCTCTCTTTCTCTGTCTGTCTGTCTCTCTCTCTGTTTCTGTCTCTCTCTTTCTCTGTCTGTCTGTCTGTCTCTCCCTCTGTTTCTCTGTCTGTCTGTCTGTCTCTCTCTTTCTCTGTCTGTCTGTCTCTCTCTCTGTTTCTCTGTCTGTCTGCCTGTCTCTCTCTCTGTTTCTGTCTCTCTGTCTGTCTGTCTGTCTGTCTCTCTCTCTCTTTCTCTGTCTGTCTGTCTGTCTCTCTCTCTCTGTCTGTCTGCCTGTCTCTCTCTCTGTTTCTCTGCCTGTCTGCCTGTCTCTCTGTCTGTCTGTCTGTCTGTCTGTCTGTCTCTCTCTCTCTTTCTCTGTCTGGCTGTCTGTCTGTCTGTCTCTCTCTTTCTCTGTCTGTCTGTCTGTCTCTCTTTCTCTGTCTGACTGTCCGTCTGTCTCTCTCTCTGTTTCTCTGTCTGTCTGTCTGTCTCTCTCTCTCTTTCTCTGTCTGTCTGTCTCTCTCTCTCTCTGTCTGTCTGCCTGTCTCTCTCTCTCTGTTTCTCTGTCTGTCTGTCTGTAGTCTGTCTGTCTGTCTCTCTCTCTTTCTCTGTCTGACTGTCTGTCTGTCTCTCTCTCTCTCTCTGTCTGTCTGTCTGTCTCTCTCTCTCTGTTTCTCTGTCTGTAGTCTGTCTGTCTGTCTGTCTCTCTCTCTCTCTTTCTCTGTCTGTCTGTCTGTAGTCTGTCTGTCTGTCTGTCTGCCTGTCTCTCTCTCTCTCCTATACCTACAGTACAGTGCCGCCTGCTCTTGCAACACTGCAGTTATCCACCGCTAAATTATAGTGTGTGTTTTTTTTTCGAGGACTGCGAGTCCTCTTAAAATAGACAGCGAAGGAAATTATGGTCTTGTTGTGCATTTGCGTGTGTGTGTGTGTGTGTGTGTGTGTGTGTGTGTGTGTGTGTGTGTGTGTGTGTGAGAGAGAGAGAGAGAGAGACAGAGCATGATTCAATGTGCCACTGGGCCCTGAAAGAAACAGTGCAGGGCTATGAAGCGGTGTTTTAGGTGTCTGTGTTGTCTCCCAGTCAGATCTATGGCTGACCACGGCCATGACTTGGCAAGCGGATTTGTGGGAAATCGATTCCTCGTGGCACCGGAACAGAAAATATGTGTCCAAATCCCCACAATTCAGAATCGGAGAGAGAGAGAGAGAGAGATAGAGAGGTAGACATGGAGAGGGAGAGAGAGAGAGAGAGAGAGAGAGAGAGAGATAGAGAGGTAGACATGGAGAGAAAGAGAGAGAGAGAGAGAGAGAGAGAGAGAGAGATAGAGAGGTAGACATGGAGAGAAAGAGAGAGAGAGAGAGAGAGAGAGAGGTAGACATGGAGAGAGAGAGAGAGAGAGATAGAGAGGTAGACATGGAGAGAGAGAGAGAGAGAGAGAGAGGGGTAGACATGGAGAGGGAGAGAAAGAGAGAGAGATAGAGAGGTAGACATGGAGAGAGAGAGAGAGAGAGACAGATAGAGAGGTAGATATGGAGAGAGAGAGACAGATAGAGAGGTAGACATGGAGAGAGAGAGAGACAGATAGAGAGGTAGATATGGAGAGAGAGAGACAGATAGAGAGGTAGACATGGAGAGAGAGAGAGAGAGAGAGAGAGAGAGAGAGAGAGAGGTAGACATGGAGAGGGAGAGAGAGAGAGAGAGAGGCAAAGAGATAAAGATAAAGAATGACAGGCAGACAGGGGAGAGAAAGAGAGAGAGAGAGGCATAGAGTTAGATAAAGATAGAGAATGGCAGGCAGACAGGAGAGAGAGAGAGAGAGAGAGAGGTAGACAGAGATAGAGGTAGACAGAGAGAGAGAGAGAAAGAGAGAGAGAGAGAGAGAGAGAGAGAGAGAGAAAGACAGGAAGACATTAGGGGAGAGAGACTGAGAAAGAGACAAAAAGAGAGAGAGGTAGACATAAAGAGACAGAATATATTCACATATATTCATACAAACATACTACATGCACAAATACACACCTAATGCTGTGTTGCAGGGCATAAAATGCACGTGCATTTCTTAAAACATCATAATCATAATCTCATTTTCGCGTTTTTTACACTTTGCTTTTTTTAGAGTCACTGTATCGCTGCACGCTCTCATGGGAAAAACCTTGTGACTCCAATTCTAGTGATTTTTCTTTCTTTTTTTTTTATACTTTAACTCCAATTGAAGGATTACATGGTTCTCTATGGGTTGGGAAAATTATACAACCCTCGGTGCTTATGAAACCCTTTCAAAACCCCATCGGGTAAACTCAGAAACGCATGGCGGTCAAGCAGTAAACAAGACTGTGTTTGTCAGTTCCTCAAGAGTTGACATTTCGGAGGTTTTTTTGCGCCCCAGACAGCGACGATAAATACATATACTCTTTCTCTTTTTTTCCCATGATTTATTTATTGTTCCCTCTCTCTCGATATGCTTCGGCACCACAGATGGATTTAGACGCCGAGCCAATGAAGCAGGTTGAAAGTGAAGAGAGAGAGAGAAAGAGAGAGAGAGAGAGAGAGAGAGAGAGAGAGATAGATGAAGCTCCTGGTAAACGGCCCTGAATGTTGATTTTATTTTTTTGCTCGTTGCTTAGAAGCGCTTCCAATCGCGCTCGCTGTCAGAAGTCGCACTCCGGCTCGGCTGCCATGTTGGACGGCACCTACAGCCACCCGGGACGCTGAACCTCCCCCCCCCCCGCCTGCCGTCGCCATGGCAACCCCCCCCCCCCACTCACAAAGCACGCCGGTAGTAGGAGGTAGGTGTAAAAAGCTTTGTGTTGCCGGTTCCTCTCCCTCCCTCTCTCCTCGTCTCTCTCTCTCTCTTCCTTTCTCTCTCTCTCTCTCTCTCTCTCTCTCCCTCTCTGTTCTCTCGCTCCATCGTTCATGCGATCTCATTTGCTCCTCCTCGCTACCCGACTCTCCCTCCATCCCTCTCTGGTTCCATCAGCAGGTAACAGATGCCCGGCTAGTCTTCATAAATATCTCCTAATCACCGTCGCTGGTGATTCATGGGGCCCAGAAGAACGAGACAGACGCATCACCTTCGGGGTACATGCATTTTACACACACACA
This sequence comes from Centroberyx affinis, assembly GCF_046629955.1. Taxonomy (NCBI): domain Eukaryota; kingdom Metazoa; phylum Chordata; class Actinopteri; order Beryciformes; family Berycidae; genus Centroberyx; species Centroberyx affinis. Next base: position 54,655 of record NW_027283692.1, on the reverse strand, counting down.
CACACACACACACCTATACACACACACACACACCTACACATCTACACACACACACACACCCGCAGCGCAGAGGACAGATGGGCCGTCTCGGGCGGATAGTGACAGATTACTTCGAGGTTCTCCTGGGCCGCCTGGAAAAAACACCTGAGCTCCAAACTGAATCAACACATAGGAGAGGAAGAGGAGAGGAAGAGGAGAGGAGAGGAGAGGAAGAGAAATTGGAAAGGAGAAAAGAAGCTGGAGGAGGAGAGGAGATAAGGAGACAGGAGTAAAGACGAGGAAGGGAGACAACAAAGAAGAAAAAAGGAGATGAGGAGAAAGGAAAGAAAAGGAGGAGAGGAAATGAGAGGAAAGAAGAAGCTAGAGAAGGAGAGGAGATGAGGAGACAGGAGAGAAGGGCAGATAGGATAAGAGTAAAGACAATAACAGAAATAGAAAAGAAGAAAAAGGGAAATTAGAAGAAAGGAGATGAGAAGACAGGAGAGGAGAGGAGAGGAGAGGAGAGGAGAACAGTAAAGGCCAGAAGAGAAGAGGAGAAAAAAGAAGGAAAAAGAAGAAAGGAGAAACCAGGGCACAGAAGAGAAGAACACAAGAGTACTGACAAGAAGAGAGAAGAAAATTTCAAATTCTATAAAATCTTTATCGCCGCATTTCAAGCGATACAACAACTCAATAAAAACTCATACTTGCTACAAAGCATACACCACACAGAATGTAAGCCCCAGTGCCCAAGTAGAGAAGGAAGAGAAGAGAAGAGAAGAGAAGAGAAGAGAAGAGAAGAGAAGAGAAGAGAAGAGAAGAGAAGAGAAGGGAAGAGAAGCGGTCCAGACTACAGTAGAGATCAGAGGAACAGACAGCTGTCATTACAGCTCTGGTATTATGACGCTCTGCTGTACTCGTCTGGATGTGGTTTGGCTGCAGCCGGCTCCGACTCTCCTGCCTGAGACGAGTCGACCATCTTGCCTCTTAAAGGCGCCACATGCAGCATTTTAACATGAATAAATGATTACCACTTTAATTTTCAGACTTTAGTATAATCACCATAAACAATCCAGACTATCGCCAAGTAGCTTAGTAGCTTCTACCTCTGCCTCTACACTGCATTTTACATTGAGACACCGGATCGGATTTCACACAATCTGCCGGATTGCTTTATGGCACAAAGGGAGAAACACAAAACAGGAAGAGTTTGTGCTGCTGTTCTTCCAGAGCAAATGGAGGTAAAGATTTCAGAGTTTCTGGCAGCAGATGGTGGAAGGAGTGAAAGGCCGATGGAAAAATCACTTCCAACCAGTGGTGGAAGAAGTACTGAGATCTTTTTCTTCAGTAAAAGTAGCAATACAACAATGTAAAGATACTCCATTACAAGTAAAAGTCCTGCATTCAAAATCTTACTTAAGTAAAAGTACATAAGTATTGGCAGCAAAATGCACTTAGAGTATCAAAGTAAACATACTCATTATGCAAACAAATTATTGGAATATTAATACTGATTTATTGACATACATGTACATGTAAGCAGCATTTTAAAGTTGTCAACGTGAAGCTTAACAATTTAGCTATACTTTTGGGTAGTCTAATCTATAACAATGCTATTTTATAGTTATTTTATAGAGATGATCAAATGTTTTAAATATAAAATATTGATCTGAAAAGTAACTAGTAACTATAGCTGTGAAATAAATGTAATGGAGTAAAAAGTACAATATTTCCCTCTGAAATGTAGTGGAGTACAAAGTAGTATAAAATGGAAATACTCAAAGTACCTCAAAATTGTACTTAAGTACAGTACTTGAGTAAATGTACTTAGTTACTTTCCACCACTGCTTCCAACATGTTGATCCTCTTTCAGTTAAGCCAAAGAGAAAAACGAACGCACCCGGAGCGACGAGAGAGGGGCGGGGACAGGTGTCGACATCCTCTCTGTATCAGGAAGCAACGGGGTTTATGGGTAATGTAGTCTTCATTTTTTGAAACTAACTCTAATACCACTGCCGTAAGATAATAGGCTACCAATCGTCTCAATCGTGGTCTCATTTGCTTACGGTAATCAAATCAAGGTATCGCAATTAATTTGAAAATGATATATCGATGTCTTAAAATGCTACACACAGCACCTTTAATGACAAAAACTTTGACTTTGTTGTGGATCCACGTGCCAAAATCTTCCTTTGTGTCCCTCCCAGCTTTCCTTCCGTCTGCTTCAATAAAAAGAAAATGGTGAAGGGAGCGGACTGCCCACTCGCCTTTAAAAACACACCAATATCCTCCAGTTATTTGATCCACTTTCTCTCTCTTCTGTTTTTTCTCCATCCTCAATGCCCTCTCCCTACAGCCGTCATAGCTTCCTGCACCCCCCCCCCCTCCTCCTCCCCCTCCTCCTCTTCCTCTGTTTCCCCCTTCTTCCTCTCTCTCCTCATCCTTCTTTTCCTGCTCTCTCTCTCTCTCTCTCTCTCTCTCTCTCCGGCTCAGACATGGTGTGTCCTGGCGTGACCCGGCCAGACACCGCACCACAGACGCTACGTTCACAGCGGTCTGGAGGAGAGGTGGGAGAGGGAGAGAGAGAGAGAGAGAGAGAGAGAGAGAGAGAGAGAGAGAGAGATTGGTCGTGAGAAAGTGTGTGTTTTTGTTAGAGATTGCATGGGTCTGTGCAGCAAGATCGCCTGAACAAACTGAAGTATGGGTTGATTGCAAGCTTGTGTAGGCTGTGTGTGTGTGTGTGTGTGTGTGTGTGCATGTGTGTGTGTGTGTCCACGTCTTGCTGAGTCAGTGATGAGGAGAGCTTTGTTTGCTCTGCTCTGCCAACATGTCCGCCCTGACCTCTCTGCAGGGACATGAGAGGAGTCTTTGAGCTGTGAGCTGCAGCGGGCCGGTGGCTCCGCCAGCCAAACCGACCGAACCGTCCAAAACCGGCCACGCTGGCACCGTCACCCGCGCTGGAAAATCCCACCCAGCACCGAGCCCAGATGGACGGGTGAAGGGAAAGAAAGATGCAGCGGAGAGGAGAAGAAGAAGGGGAAAGAAGCCCGGGGGGGAGAGAGAGAAGAAGTGAGAAAACGTAGAGGAGGTGTGAATGATTTAGGGAGGAGGAGGAGGAGAGTGAAAGAGTGTTCAGCCCGCACAATTAATCAGGTATAACTGTATATAATGGTTTTAGTCTCCGGAGTTCCTAATTGTCATATCAGCAAAACTGGAAAAATTTAATTTCACTTAGAACATCTGCTGTGGTTGGAAACTGCCAGGATGTTGATATAAGAGGCATAAAGAGCCGTAAAATACGTTTTGTTCCCGAAATAATCGAGGCAACAATTCGTGACTGTGTTCACAATTGCGTGGCCTTAAAGGAAAAATCCACCTAAAAAGACATAAAAAAACTGTTAAAAAAAAAAAATGGTATTGGTGATGTATCTTCCATTTCTGGGCCCATTCTGTTGTTTGGTGGTATTTCACGTCAGGTTTTGGCGTCAGTCCCTCAGAATCAAAGAGCGAGGGCTTCTTTCTTTCTAGAGTCGCCATTTTGCACCAAGAGAGACGTTCAACAATCACACAGGGAGAAATCCATCACAGAAGAGGAGAGAGACCAGTTTCTCCACCCACAGGAGCAGAAAATAGACCAGAATGCAATGCAGCCACAAGACATGTTGAGTTTTGAACAGATGGCGTGGCTTTCGCTTTTTTTTTTCCCCTCAACCACAAAAACTCGCTCTCTTGCTCTCCACCTATACAACTGATAGCTGAAACGAAACAAATCCAGGCCCCCCGTTCTCTGGAGGTCGTCGAAAGGCATTCTGGGAAACACAGAGCTGAAGTAGAAGCAGACGAGAGCAGGTTGAGGGGAAAGTGGGTAGCACCAAAAAATTTAATTACAACACTTCATCACAAAAAAAAAAAATAACTCCTGAGATTCATTGAACATCACAGACTGATGATATATAACTGTAGGAGGAGGATTCGAGGGTGGATTTTTTTTTTTCTCTCTTTTGCTTTAGCGAAGAGTGAATGAGTCAAAATCCAGAGAGAGAGATCAGCAGAAGCAGGAGGAGGAGGAGGAGGAGGAGGAGGAGTGGAAAATCCCTCCCAGTTGCTCTGTACTGTCTCCCAGTAGCTGCTGGAGAGAAGGGAAGTTTAAATGTTCCTCTCCCAGCCGTTTAATGAGACTCGGCTTAGCCCTCCTCCACTTAATTAAAGCCATGATTCACTCTCTTACACCATGCAGTCTGCATCTGGCAGCCGAGGACGGCATGGTAACTCTCTAACACACTGTGTCATCATCTCTCTCTCTCTCACACACACACACACACACACACACACACACACACTCTCTGTATTGGGTTGGGTTTCAGAGAGCTGAGTGCCTCACCATGCCCAGTTACTTTCCCTAATTCCTAAATCAATGTGTTGTCGTTCCAAAAGATAGGGACTCTAACGCTCTGGTCTAAAGTCACTCTAGCCTGAAGCGTTCACCCTAAACACAAACTCCCCGTCTCACACACACACACACACACACACACACATACACACACACACACACACACACACTTAATTTAATTCAACACACAGCTCTCAGAAATCCTCTGGCAAGGGATGACAACCGAGGCAAAACAGTATGTCAAGTTATGTGCATTTGTAAACACACACACACACACACACACATACAGAAACACACACACACACACAAACACACACACATACATACATACTCTGGCTACTATATGTCACACTATGTACATTTGCTTTCTGGAACAACTTAAACAGACACACACACACACACACACGCATGCCTGGCTCCTTGTCCTCTAGAGGTAAATGTCACATTATGGATGTATGCTGTCTCGGACATCTTGAACACACACACACACGCTTGCACACACATGTACACACACACACACACACACACACACACAGAGAAACACAAACACTCCCCGGCTCTTTGTCCTCTAAAGATAAACATGTCACATTAAGTGCATTTGCTTTCTTGAACACACACACACACACACACACACACATAGACACACACACTGCTGGTAAATACTGCATGTCACATTAGTCACATTATGAACATTTGCTTTCTCAAACATCTTGATCGCTCACACACACACACACACACACACACACACACACACACACACACACACACTGGCTCCCCTGGCTCCTTGCACTCCAGAGGTAAACATTAACTGTGGGTTTGGGTCTGAAAGCCGTTCTGTCACCGCCCAAAAATGCCCCGGCTCCTTCCTCCTCCTCCTCCTCCTCCTCCTCCCTCCCCCCGGCCGGCCGTTATTAATGCCCAAATGTGGTGAAGGTGCGGCGCTCTCTGTCGGCCCGGCGCTCCGAGGCTCAGACCTGACGACCAAATCAATATTTATCGGCGGCGGTGGCGGCGGTGCGATTACATTCCCATCTCCGCCTGCAGAGTGTGTGTGTGTGTGTGTGTGTGCACTCATCAACATGCCAGCACACACACACACACACACAGATACACACACAGATACACACACACACGCCAGAAAAGACATGACACTGAGCCCCCTCTCCACCTCCAGTGCATCTAATTCAAAGCTGTACACAGGATTTTTATGCAGAAATACACCTGTCTCATTAGCATAAAACACAAAGAGGGGCTACAACAGAAAAGAGCGTCCCATACACACTAATTGAGATGCCGTAGATTTGTCTTGTTTGCCCAAAATATTATTATTATTATTATTTGGATACAGAGCAGGGAAAGTAATTAACTTTTTTTTTTCCCAGGGCATTTTTCGCTTCATTGATCTTATTTTTTGGGGCATTTCCGTTGCATATTGGCACATAAACAGCCAATTTCAATTTGTACCACTGAGATCTGTTTTATTTTAAATCCTAATATGCCGCTGTCACATAACAGAGTAACAAGCAGAGACTTTTCTCCTGCTTCAGGCTGTGCGCTCGGGTTGTTTTCTGATCAATATCCGCTCCAGTTTTGTCGCCCACAATGCGCTGGAAAGAGTCGTCCGGTCATATATTCAGATAGATCTTCTACGGTGGCCCACAGGGGACAGTAGTGACATTCATGAGTGAATATATGGAAATTCAATGAGAAGAAATAAAAAAGGAGGCATCCTGGTTCAGTTGGTTAAGACACATATCATGTAACTGTGACATTCTGGGTTTGACCTTTGTCACATGTCATCTCCTTCCTTCCTTTCTCACAGTCTCTCCTCTCTCTCTCCACTGTAAATGATCACATAAAGGCCTAAAATGGCCAATTTTGAAACCAAAAAAAAAAAATGAAAAAGGATCTTCCTAATCCCATTTTTTGGCCTATCATTTTTAATTTCATGGGCATTTTATGAACTTTTTTTTAATGAACTGACAGTTCTACCCCAACTAACTTCTGACCCTGGTAGTGACAAAGCAAAACCTAAGAGTCAAATTTCAAACTGCCTCCTATGTTTGAACCTCTTCTCCTCCTCCACTCTACGTCTAGTGACATGAATTCTGGGTATTGAAGTCCTCAGAATTCAAACAGTTACCTGAGAAACCACCTAGTGCAGCTTTAACACAGCATCACCACACCTGGCTAAAGGGCCCGGCTCTTCTTTGGGGTATTGGCCCTTTTCCCATCCAGTTGCAGACACCCTTTTCCCCTGCACACACACACACACACACACACACACACACACACACACAGACACACACTTGCACATACACACACACACGCGCGCACACATATAAAAGACAACCACAGACAAGCCAGATGTCAGTGAGTACATGAAAGTCTGACAGATGGTAGCTATGTCTCATTTTGTTGCTGCACAAGGTTTTAACCGGCACACACACACACACACACACATGCACACACACACACACACACACATGCACACACACACACACACACACACACACACACAGTCATACCACCTTCAAAAACGCATCACAGTACAGTCATAGGCAGAGATAAAACCTTCGATATCCAAATTGCCACTGCGCTTAAGCGGGTTTATACCCATGTTGGGATTTTGCAGAAGTGGAACAACACTGATGGAATATTCCTGGATATCCGGATGAAAAGCTTTCACTGCGGCACACACGGCACACATCGACACACCGGAGTGCCAAAAGGCCCCCAATATCGACTCTCCGCCCCCCGGGGGGAGACGGGACGGATGGACGCCCGTCAAAACACCAGATTAAGCAACGCGATCAAACTGCGCGGGAATTTTTACGATCGGCGGCGAGCAGATGTCGAGGCGCAGAACACGCCACTTTAGGGCTGACAGTTTCCGTCATTAACGTCCCCACCTCCGATTCGGAGAAAGAGGGTGGGGGGGGGGGTAATAATTATCATCTGGGGTCGAGAGAAAACCCCCTAGACATCTGGGGGCCCTTCATCTGTTAAATAAAGATGTCTGCACCGCAACACACGCCACCTTTCGCCCGTTTTAACCCCCGCCGCCATGTGAGCGCGTGTGTTTCGACACACACTTCCTGCATGCTTTTTTTTTTACGGGACACACTTAACCTTACGCTCTGGTACCAATCATACACACACACATGTCGCGAACACACACACACACACACACACACACACCTGAAAACCCTCAGCAGGGTTCAAATGTCTTTCTGCTATAATCCCATTAGGCTAATTTTCAGCCATGGATCAGACAGACAAGTATGGAGGAGCGGTGATCAGACAGACAGCCAGACTGCAGACAGACTGTGGTTTTGGGAAGGGGGAGGAGAGGGGGGAGGAGAGGGGGGAGGAGGGGGGGGGGGGGTTGACTGCAGTTTTCCCATGTGCAACACTGCCGGTATGCGTCTGGAGTGAGCCATGGAGCTGCATAGGTGTGTGTGGCGTATGTGTCAATCCCTTGAGGCGCTGGTGAAGAAGTTGTCAGAGAGGCATGCAAAAAACTGGAAGTGTGTAAGTCGCTCTCTCTCTCTCTCACACACACACACACACACACACACACACACACACACCAGTTCACTCTCTGAAGGGCAGGCTGTATCTGTCTGTTGTTTTCCCCTAAGAATAAGCCTGTGTTTGTGTTCTCTGAGCTGAGGGAATGTCTCTCTATGACTGATAATGACTTAATGGTCGTAAAAACTGAGTGTTTATATGTGTGTGTGAGTGTGTGTGTGTGTGTGTGTGTGTGTGTGTGTGTGTGTGTGTGTGTGTGTTCTTGTATTCCTATACTTATGAGGTCTCACAAGGATAGAGAGATGAGGAAAATCCTGCAAAGTGAGGACATTTTTCCACTCCTGACTTCTTTAACAGGCTATTTTAGGGTTTAGTATTCGGGTTTAGGGTTAACATTAGAATTAGGATTAGGTTTAGGCTGGGTTAAAGGTTAAGGTTAGGCATGTAGTAGGGGGGGTTAGGGGTTAGGGGGAAGAATGCAGTCAATGAAGGTCCAAACAGGTACAGTAATAGAAAAGTGTTGTGTGTGTGTGTGTGTGTGTGTGTGTGTGTGTGTGTGTGTGTGTGTGTGTGTGTGATTGGCGTGCGTCTGCTCACGCCAATCACACACACAGAACGGCAGAACCGAGCCCTTTCCTCGCTTCTCTCTCTCTAATGAAGCCCACACGTCCAGGCAGATGGCAATCAACCCAATTTAGTAAATTAGGGGTCCTCGGTGTCGGCCGCCCCGGCTGCCGCCCGACCAGAAGTCCAGACGGTGGAGCGGCAGATCCGGTCTGCTCCGAATCGCTCGAGAGAGAGAGAGAGAGAGAGAGAGAGAGAGAGAGAGAGAGAGAGAGAGAGAGAGACCAGGAAGAACTGTGGAGCGAGGATTTCGACACTGAATAGATGTTGATAACACCGGCGTTGAAAAATGAAAGTTGAGACGTCTGTAGTTGTCTGTAGTTGCTGTCTGTAGACCTAAATATCTTTCTAATAACAGTTTCTTAAGTTGTTTTTATTTGTGTTTGTTTGGGTTGTTGTTGAGCTCGGCCTCCTCCCGCCTTCCATGAAATGTTTACTGGAAAAGAGGACTGGGATTATGGTTTGGAGCTAATCTGGGCGTACTCTATGTGGACGCCCTCCCTCCCCCCAACACACACACACACACACACACACACACACACACACACACACACGTACACACACACACACCCCTTGATGCACTGGATGTTTGATCCGGGATTTAGGAGTGGAGCTGGGCAGGAAAACAGCAGTCCCATTAAGATCACACAAACAGGACGTCCGGGATACGCTCTCACAATACACACACACACACACACACACACACACACAGGCAGAGGAGCAAGCCGGGGCACGGGACAATGACTGGGGCTGGGAAAGGGGGGAGAGAGGGGGGAGTACACACACACACACACACACGCGAGAATGCAAACACACACGTACACACAAACAAAGGCAGCAGCTATCTTATTTCATCTCTCCAGGTCGTCTCCTCTCTCCCCGGCCTCTCTGCGCTGGATAACATCAGACTCAGGCTTTGTGTGGAAGAATGCCTGAGCGGCCTAAAACGGGAAACGGCGCTCCAGTATAAGAGAGGAGAAGAAGAGCAGCGGACCGGCCTGAAAGTTCACGAAAGGGGGGTGGGGGGGTGGGGGGGTGGCTTTGATTTAGAGCAGGATTCTCTAATTATGTGCCATGGAGAGACGAGAATCTGCAGGTTTTCATTCCAACTAAACACTGAACCGGCTCATTTCACTGATTACCTCCCTCCTCCCTTTTAGTGAAATTAGCCGGTGTCGTGTTTGGTTGGGATGAAAACCTGCAGACTCTCGACCCTCCGTACTAAAGTTAACAGGCTGGGCTTCATATTTCATAGATATCTAGTGCACTGTTCTACATTTGAACCATTTTTATTCATATCAAGAGTTGCCAGTGTCCTCTTTGTTTTTGATGTACAGAGTCCATTTGTCCCATTTTCTATGGCAGTGATTCTCAACCGTTTTTATATCAAGGACCCCTAATTTAGTCCACATTTGGCCCTCGGACCCAAATATGCGAATGTTTTTACTGTCAGATATGATTTTTGCCCAGAATCTCATGACTTTCTGTATTGTAGGTAGAGAGATAACAGAAAAACTATGATCAAAACGGTCATTCTTCTAGATTTTCTAATTGTGTTAACTTGTAAATGAAATAATGCTGAAGTTTAACAATTCATCAATTTGCCTGGGGACAGCCTGGAGCCCCCTCAAGGACCACTGGTGGTCCCCGGACCCCACGTTGAGAAACACTGTTCTATGTAATACATCTAGGATAAATGATAATTTTTCCATAGCAAATATTTCCCCTACAAATGCCCATCCATTGTTCAAGACCTGGAGCTTCAGTTTCGCACCAGTTTGTGGAGATTAAAATGTTACAAAGGCACCAGTCACATTTTAATACCACATCCTCTGATATTACACCAAGGCATAGCATCCTTACAATCATTAGGGATTCCTGTACCCTAAGATCTGTGGCACAAATTTTACGGAAAGGTCCGGGGGTTCGCAGGCCGTTCCTCCGATTACAGCGACCGTGTTTGAGGTCGTTGACCTCGGCGACTCAGCAGTCTCCGCCTGCAGTATCGCTTACAGCTGACTTTACCGCCCCAGACCAAAGGCGGTGAGGAATTTAGAGTTTCCCGAAGAAATTCCAGGCAGGGGATACATCTCATTCTTTCCCAAGGCTTTTCCTCGCGACCCCTCCCTTCCTCCCTCCCTCCCTCCCTCTCTCCCTCCCTCCCTCCTTCCAGTGTCAGTCGTTATGGAAATCTCCGGGATTTTTCAAACAAGGTCGCTCAGGTCTGCCGCCGCGCACGGTCGACCGCTCCGGAGGCACAAGGGCATTGTGGGGAGAAGGGAGACGTGAAATGTGAGCGTGCGACTTTGAGGCCTGGGTGCACAAGCAGGTCACCCGCTCACAGCTAACAGGCTGAAAAAAGATCCACCGAACAGAGGCGCAGTCTCAACTCAACACACACACACACACACACACACAAACACAGAGAGAGAAGAAGGGGAGAGAGGGAAATAGAGAGAGAGTCCAAAATATCCCAGAGGCACTTCACAAAGAAACCAAACAAGCGACCCACAGCGTAAACTGCCTTATTAGCTGTGCTGGTCTTGACTCTGCCAGCTCCCACGCCTTTAAAGGACCAGCAGAGAGGGCCCGGCTCTGACTGATGAGACGCACTAGATCTGTCACAGGCACAAACTAACCTTAGGCTGGAACCGAATTAGGAGAGACAAGATGGTGGCGGCAGGGCACGGTTCCACGCTCCAGGCTGTCAGCGAGCGCAAACCCCCCCCCCCCCCCCAAAAAAAACAAGCCGGCCTGTTTGGCAGGAATATAACAACAGCCGTGACAGCCTCCGTTTGGCACGAGTGACCTGTGTTTGACCGTTGTTTGTTTCTCTGTGTGTGTGTGTGTGTGCTTGTGTGAGTGCAGAAATGTGTGTGTGTGTGTGTGTGTGTGTGTGTGTGTGCTGGAGCGGGAATATGTGACAGGATTCGGTTCCAAAACCCTATATATCCATTTTGGAAAAACTTTTACAGCCTGAAATTCATGACTCAATATTTCAAATGGACGAACAAGCCCGCTGTCAGTAAGCGTCTTAAATAACTTGAGTAATATTCTAATGTGAGTTTTCCTCTGACGTCAATGGTCATTTTGTCAGAGTAGTTTTCTTCTTTTTTTCAAATGGGGGAAATCTCATTTTGGAACAAATTTTAAAGAACTACGCAGACTGTTTGGGAGTTTGGCCCGTTGGTCTCCTTAGCCAATATGTGAGGAGAGGAATGGCACCAAAATCATCTCTGTGTCTCTGGTAAATAGCAGTCTTAGAGCTGTTGCCAGTTCTCATTTTCTCACTTTTAAGATAATGCTAATCGCCTACAATTACTTACCAGACTGTATTCTAAAGCGTTAGCATAAAAACCAGACAGAGCTATCTACAAAGAGATGATTTTGGTGCAAATCTTCTCGTCACATATTGGGTAAGGAGACCAATGGGCCAAACTCAGAAGAGTCAGTATAGTCCTTTAACATGCAGGTAAACTTCAATGGACAGCGAGCCTGAGAATCTTGGCTTTACCACTGCTGTGCTCCCTCTCTGCATTGACTAAGCCTTAGTACTGCAGGGGAGGAGGGAGGGAGGGGTGTGTGTGTGTGTGTGTGTTAGTTAAGGCCACAGTGTGATGCCACTGTGCCCCCCCCCCCCCCACCCCCACACTCTGTTTTACAAGGGGTCGCGACCCCACGGGTCCTGGAAGAGAGGTGAGAGTTTACACTGGGAGGCTAGACGGGATTCCCAGGCCCGCTAAACATGCCTGAACCAGGGAAACGCTGCCTGGACGTTTATCTGATGGACAACAATGGGGCTCTGGTGTGTGTGTGTGTGTGTGTGTGTGTGTGTGTGTGTGTGTAAGAGAGAGAGAGAGAGAAAGCGAAGATAGATGGGGGCTGTGAGAAAGTGATGAGGGCAATATAAAGTGTGTCAACAGACAAAGAGACAGATAAGGAAGAGGGCTGCTGCACGTAAAGAAACTCAACAACACAATCCCAGAACCACCCACACACACACACACACACACACATACACACACACACACACACAGTAAAAAAGGTGTTTCATAACAGTGAGTGATAGCTGCTCACTATGCATCTGTTTCACCTGTATAATCTCCTATAAATACACACTGCACCATTGAAACTTATAAGCACATATCAGCTCTTCTCCTCACACACACACACACACACACACACACAGACACACACACACACCCTGGTTTAGGCATTTCCTCTTAAATCAGGGCTTCCTGGGTGCAGCACCCTGTCATCACAACAACAAAAAAAAAACCACACACACACAACAGCATCTACTTTGTGACCTCTGTGTGTCGGGCACAATCTGATGCAATGCCTGCAGAGATTGGCACAATGCTGATCTGGGACCAGTGGGTGGGAAAGTAGGGTTCAGGGGAATTACAGGGGGATTTCATGATCAGTTCACACCCAAGAAGTTGGATTAATGAGAGGATGTATGAGCAAGACTGTTCTGATCAGCCTATTGTTATCTTCCCACGTACAGACAGTTATGCAATAATCATATCTGACAGCAAAAATCCTCTCAGATGGGGTTTCTTATAGGACAAAATCCTATCAAATGGGAGTTTGTGGTCGAATGTAGATCAGTTTGGGGGTCACTGACATGAAAAAGTTAAGAACCCCCTCATCTAAACCTTAGGAAAAAGAGCTATGGTAATCCTATAATACATTTTAGAAAGATAGTACACTGGAAACAGCAAAAACTGTAAGTCTCTGTGGAATATCAAGATGCCAAAGGATTTAAAGGCACCAAAAGGACAATATAAGGTGAGTTTAAACTGGAGTACAGACACACTATGGGTCCCTATAGGAATATTATGGTGATTTTTGGTTGGGGGAGTTGGATTGGTGAGCATGTTCCAGCCTATAAGGTAACAGTGGTGGCAGCAGCACCGGTGACTCACACCAGGCCAGTATCTCTTCAGAAATTCCTCCTAAAAGCAGAGATGTCACAGCACGTCTGGCTCAGTTTCATACCGGTGTCTCGTGTGTATCTCATGTTGCATCTCCCATTTTATCCCCGCACCATCCTCTGCCAGACGGCTTGCTGTATGGTTTCACTGTGTGTGTGTGTGTGTGTGTGTGTGTGTGTGTGTGTATATGTCACTGGACCTTTTTGCTTTAACTGTTCATATCACTTTACCTATGTTTAATTAGGCGATTTAATCTAAGACATGCAGCCTTGATCCCTTATACGACAAAGAACTATAGTAATCCTATAATAAATTCTAGGAGAATGCCATGCAAATATCATAGGAATATCATAGGAATATTATAGTGATACCATAGGAGAAAAAAAAAATACCATAGCCTACAGCATGATGAGCACCACAGATCTACAGTATAAATCCTATAGGAATATTATAGGATTATCATAGTGATTTTTGGTTGTGTATGACAGTTTGGTTAGCGCAACGCAAATACCCACAAAGCATGCATTTAATGTTACAGTAAACCTGTTGTAGGTCAGTATTGAGTCAACGCTGCTGCACGCGCTCCTTTGCGCGTCTGAACGCAGAGCTCTTTGATTTTGGCGCACAGAGCCGCTACTGTACAGCGCGAGGCGTCAATTCATTAAACACCGAGGGATGACAAGTCCTGCATCTCATGTCACCAGAAACTAAAACTTCCAAAAACCCGCTCACATCGAGTGAATTTTGGGGAAGAATGAATCGATGACTGTTGACCGGCAGGATATTCTTTAGCCAGTGTGATAAATTATTAGATGTGAGTCTCCGGACGCGCACAGCTGAGAGGGAACATCGGTGCTGAATGCCCAAATGTGATTTATTTTTAGATATGGCTTCAAAATTGATTTCTGCTTCAGCCTTGCTCTCCATTCCAGTGATAAGAACAACAAGATGGATCAAATCTGGATCACTTAGCGCTCATGTAGACAAAGTGCCCGTATACCTTGCCATTTCCCACTGCCGCCCATGCACGGATTCCCATCGCCGAGCCACGTTGTGAAGACAAAAAGCCGCCCGACTCCCATCTCTGCCACTTGTCAGATGAGGGGAAGCGAGAAAACAGCCGCTACACATCCAATCACACCAAAAACGCACCGCACATTTCCACGGACAATCGCTCAACAATGTTGGATCCGAGCGCAACAAGGCAATCAATTGAATTTGTGATTGTGGCCCATAATAGGCTCATTTAAGACACAGTGTATTACTGTAACTCCGGGCTCAACTAGGCTATCAATTATTTATCTGCTGCATTATTGTACAGCCTGAACAAATCGATGTGTCAACAAGCCAGGAGGCAGCCAGACAGGATGCCATACATCAATACTACACACACACAGATACACAAACACACACACGCGCACGCACACACACACACATCCAAGAGAGAAGGGAGATCCTACCTGGTTGGAACATACTTTGGAAATAAAAGATGACCAGAATAAAAGATCCCAAACAAGTGGCAAATACCATCCGGCATATCCTGCTCATCCTCATCAGTTCGGTCAGAGTCTGTTTCATGGCGGGGGAAAGGACTGAAGGGTGCCGCTTGTTTTAGTGGAATGAAGGGCCGGTTTGTTGGGAGCTCCGGGGCTCTGGTGGTACTGATGAGGACTGTCCGCCGGTCAATGAGCTGAATGCATCCACCATGGACTGTACCACCGCCGTGCTGTAGGGGGGGAGGCCACCCCTCTCCGAGGAGATGAGCGCGCCCAGCTGTGCGCTTCTGTAAGACCATCCTATTAAAACCTGTTGTAGCGATTCCTCTTAGGAAGAACAACTATGGTAATTATATAATACATTTTAGAAGGATATAAATGTAACAGCAAAACTATTCCTATATTTTTCAGTTGGTAGACATCTCATTTTAATAATTCAATATTAGCATTATTATGATGATGATGATGATGATGATGATGATAATGATGATGATGATGATGATGATGATGATAATGATGATGATGATGATGATTATTATTATTACTATTAGTAGTAGTAGAAGTAGTAGTAGTAATAGCAGAAATAGTGGTAATATAATAGTAGTAGTACTAGTAGCAGCAGCAGCAGTAGTAGTAGCCTAGTAGTAGTAGTAGAAGTAGTATAGTAGTAGTAGTAGTAGCAGCAGCAGTAGTAAGTAGTAGCAATGGTAGTATAGAAGTAGTAGTAGTAGGCTAGTAGTAGAGCTAGTATAGTAGTAGTAGTAGTAGTAGTAGTAGTAGAGGTAGTATACTAGTAGTAGTAGTAGCAGTAGTAGTAATAGTAGTAGTAGTAGCAGTAGTAGTAGTAGCAGTAGTAGCAGTAGTAGTAATAGTAGTAGCAGTAGTAGTAATAGTAGTAGTAGTAGTAGTAGTAGTAATTGTAGTAGTAGCAGTAGTAGCAGTAGTAGTAGTAGTATTAATAGTAGTAGTAGTAGCAGTAGTAGTAATAGTAATAGTAGTAGCAGTAGTAGCAGCAGTAGTAGTAGTACTATCAGTAAGAATACGTTTTTTGAATCAACACGTCTTTGTCTCAGTTTTATTTTTCTTTCTTCCCAATATGACAAGATACAGTGGAGATTAGCCGTACAGCCCCAGCACCCCCTAGTGGTGGAGGAGCAAACATTGCATGAGGGTCAACTGATGAGCAAACCACAGTCCAACAGTCCAAGACAAGCAGGCAGTGATAGATGGACTTGTATGTAGCATCTTAACCTTGTTCTGGGACCTGGACAAAGTCACACACACTGCTTTGCTTTGATCAAATTATGCTCTAATAGGTTTTGCAGGCAGATGCCAAAAGAGAAAGTCCTGTGCACTTTTTCTAATTAGGGAATCTGTCTTACTTCTGCGAGCCGGTCCGTCAAGGAGAGAATCAGAAGGTGGTCTGGAGGATAACCTCTACGGATTTGCATCTAATTGTTCTGCCACAGTGTTCAACAGCCATCAGCACAATGCACAGCAGTATAGTAGCATTAGAGGGGAATGGATGGGAACCTCTGGACTCGTGACAAGCTTGACCACATGAAGAGAATTAAAATGATGCCCTTGCGCGGGACACACCCACGTCGTACGCTCACAGATGTACTTTTTTTTTTTTTTTTTTTTTAAATTCAGATGCAGAGTGCAGCGCTGAGGTGGCAGGGAACGCTTGGGGGGTCAGTGGGGTGCGTTAAAGAAATATCTGCACTCCGGTCTCTGCATTCATTTGTATGAGACACTTCGTTTAATGATCTGCATGAATATTCAGCAGCGGTTTTAAGACAGTCGCTATGCCCGGCAGCGTTGGATAAGCGAGAGAATATAAAAAAGGAGCAGAGAGCGAGGGAGTGCATCAGGAGTTCTGGCCTAATGTCTCAATAAAGACACCATATGCATCAATTAATGCAAACGTATTCGCAGATAAACACTATTAATTTGGGTAATTCCATAATCCCCGTCTTGTTCATTACATGAAATTAAGGCAGTGAAATCCCACAGGCCACAGCACAGCAGCAGAAACATGGACTATAAGTCTGGGCTGTTACTCCATGTAAATGCATCAAATCCCAGAGTCTTATCACTCTCCAGCAGCCTTTTAAAAACTCAGCTATATTAAAGCTTACAGAGCGTTTCAAAGGTAAAACCTTAGGGATCCTCTTATCTTTCTTTAAAGTAGAGAGGGGTAAAAATGCATCAATGGTATGTTTCAAAGTTGTGCTCAAAGCAAATAGTTTGTAAGAAATGCAAAAAAAAAAGATAAAAGCAGCACAGAAATAAACAAAACGGGAAGTGTGTCAGCAGGAGAGCATCAGTCCCCGCCCACCTGTCCGTCAGGCTTCAGGCAGAGACGTCATTGGACGGACGGTCGCCGTCCTGCCGCCTGTCACTCCCTCTGCAGGTTATCATCACGAGAGCCTCCCCGCTGTCTTCACTGTTGCCATAGGTGACGACGGTGATTGACAGCAGGAGGGGGGGGCTAACCTCAGCAGTTTCCTCTCACCATCATGGCCTCAGAGACACGCTGAGTGAGTGTGAGTGTGGTCAGCACCTACGGGAGCAGAGAGACGAACGCATCATCAGTGTGACTCGTATTGATTTGGGTCACTGCGTCGTGTGTTGATGTGCCGATAGGTCGAGTGATTTACTGCCCTGCAAGAGTTAAGAATATGAGAATAATGGCTTCAAAGTTCACGCAAAAAGTATCGACTGCACATACGTGAGTGGTATTTAATAGCATTTATGGCTGGAAACACACTGTTTTCAGCCGGTCGCCCCCTTTTACACAATTCTGAAAGATGTGAAAAAGTGGGGTGGGGGAGTGAGATAAAATTAGGGGGGAGTGTCTGTGAGAACGGATCACCCATCTCTACTTGGGGACGGCGCAGTTTTCAGACCGCAAAGCATTCGACGCTGCCAGAAAAAGCGAAATACCTGCCTTCACATCACTTACTGAGTTATGGCCAGAAGTGCAACACAGTTGAAAGTTTCCCACAGAGAGCAGAGCAACAACGATTTTCTGCCCCTAGAAGCGGATGCAGGACTTAATTTGAAAAAATGTTGAAATTAAGTACAGGATTAATGCTTTTCACTGTATAGAAGCCATATAACCCTGTTTACAGCTCCAAAAATGCGATTTAGTGCTGATTCATTCTTTAAAAGACAGAATATAACTACAGGGAGGTGATTACAGTGTTCTCTTTTCTCTATTAGCAGGCTATCTAATCAATCAATCCATCTATCCATCTATCAATCAATCTATCCATCTATTTAACTGCCATTATACATAATAGTAATAGCCGTAAATCCTTTATCAGCCGACGTGCCTAGAACCGAAACCAATCAGTGACCTCCATTTAACACTCCATTGAACCCGCTATTAATTAACTCTGAATCAAGTTTTGAAAGCGTCGGGAGAATTAACCCGCTCACGCCCAGCAGGGTCAGTCACAAAGGAGTGCGGACCGCGCGCGACGGGGATTATTAAATATTGTGCATGAATAATTCAGAGAGGCAGCGATAGGGGCAGGAAACTCATTAGAAAGCGCGGCTCTGGCTTTGACCCCAGACAGCGGAGCTTTTTGAAGGGACTAAAGACGTGACGGTTAATATCTCAAAACCGAGCTCTCAGCACAGTACAGAGCGTGGCAGGACATCAAGGAGGTGACAGTGAATTAACAAGAATGTGGCGGGTGGGGGGGGGAGAAAAATCAATAGGTGCCAAAAGCAGCAGGCGGCCATTTTGTGCCTTAAAGTGATGTTGAACTTTGGTAGTACCTTGGGTTTTAGTAGCTGGAGGAACTATGGAGGAGGTTATGAAGGGTTTTCAGAAACTCTACGCTGATTCAGGATTGTTTACAGCCACCATGGGCATCTGGTCAGAGATGAATAAACATTAGATGTCCTTTCAAATCTTTATTCAACTGCATTTACATTGGGTTAGACTGGCATATAGTCTTGAGTGTGCTTTTGTTCAAGTCAGGCACACTCTGCATAAAACTGGTAATTAACCCAATGGCGCATGTGAGGTTCCTCCCAAACTTGGTGCTATACTGAATAGTCCTTAAACAAAAGCTATTCTAACTGGCTAACATAATATTATGATGGACCAATCACAGAACGTCTTATTCTTAAACGAAATGACAAACACAAAGTTTCAGCTGGTCTTAAAGGGACAGACAGGTCTGAAAATCACACTTCTAGCACATAAACGAATGCAAACAAAGCAGATTCTGACAATATATAAAAAATCTAGTCATGTTGCTGAATTATGTTTATTAAACCTTTCAGTTTGAACAAGTGTAACGCCAAGATCTGGTCATTGGAATCCTATGCTGATGGAACAAAGAAAATAATACTTAATAATTAATCATAATAATACAATAATTGTAAATAGGCAAAAATAAGGTGGGAGACATTGACTTTGACAAAGCAGATTCTGCCAATATATAAAAAAACAAGTGTTTCACTTTTTTTTTGCCTTTTTAAGATTATTGGTAAACATCATTTTCTTCGTTCCATCGGCATTAGTTTCCTCCAATCGGATTTCAGTGTTACACTTGTTCAATCTGAAAGGTTTAATAAACATAAGGAGAGCGATTCACTTATAAACAATACAGCAGAATGACTAGATTCTTAACATATTGTCAGAATCTGCTTTGTTCGGATTCGTTTACGCGCTAGAAGTGTGATTTTCAGACTGTTCCTGCATACAATGGCAGTGAATGGAGAGAGAAAGAAAACACAATTCTCCAGTCTCCTCTACTGCAGCAACAGATAACAGAGGATCACAGATTTTGGGGTTTTATCATGGAGGAAGCTACTCAACCCAAGGTACTACTAAAGTTCAGCATCACTTTCGCAATTCCGGATGAGCGGCAGCTGTTTGTGTGAGGCGGAGAGGAAGCGGGAGGCAGACCTGGGCGGACAGCGGGTGGAGTCCCACGGTGGCGTCCAGCTGTCGTTTGGCGAGGCCGCATTTCATAGCAGCGGCGAAGCCCTGGACGATGTCGCCGGCGTTGGGGCCCATCACATGGAGACCGACCACACGCTCCTGTTGAGACACGGTACGATGCAGTGTTACAGTCGAGTCATTGAACCTTGAGTCCCAAGTGAAGTCCTGAGTCCTCAATTTTGAAGTCAGAGTTCGAGTCACCAAAGTCATATCTGAGTCCAGTCCCAAGTCTTCAATGTTCAAGTCCGAGTCCGAGTCACCAGTAGAGTCACTAGGGACATTTCAGAGTCGAGTCCAAGTCCTCAATGTCTGAGGCCGAGTCACCAAGGTCATGTCCAAGTTGACTTCCAAGTCCTCAATGTTCAAGTCCGAGTCCGAGTCACCAGTAGAGTCACTAGGGACATTTCAGAGTCGAGTCCAAGTCCTCAATGTCTGAGGCCGAGTCACCAAGGTCATGTCCAAGTTGACTTCCAAGTCCCCAATGTTCAAGTCCGAGTCCGAGTCACCAGTAGAGTCACTAGGGACATTTCCGAGTCGAGTCCAAGTCCTCAGTGTCTGAGTCCGAGTCACCAAGGTCATGTCCAAGTTGACTTCCAAGTCCTCAATGTTCAAGTCCGAGTCCGAGTCACCAGTAGAGTCACTAGGGACATTTCAGAGTCGAGTCCAAGTCCTCAGTGTCTGAGGCCGAGTCACCAAGGTTATGTCCAAGTTGACTTCCAAGTCCTCAATGTTCAAGTCCGAGTCCGAGTCACCAGTAGAGTCACTAGGGACATTTCCGAGTCGAGTCCAAGTCCTCAGTGTCTGAGGCCGAGTCACCAAGGTTATGTCCAAGTTGACTTCCAAGTCCTCAATGTTCAAGTCCGAGTCCGAGTCACCAGTAGAGTCACTAGGGACATTTCCGAGTCGAGTCCAAGTCCTCAATGTCTGAGGCCGAGTCACCAAGGTCATGTCCAAGTTGACTTCCAAGTCCTCAATGTTCAAGTCCGAGTCCGAGTCACCAGTAGAGTCACTAGGGACATTTCCGAGTCGAGTCCAAGTCCTCAGTGTCTGAGGCCGAGTCACCAAGGTTATGTCCAAGTTGACTTCCAAGCCCTCAATGTTCAAGTCCGAGTCCGAGTCACCAGTAGAGTCACTAGGGACATTTCCGAGTCGAGTCCAAGTCCTCAATGTCTGAGGCCGAGTCACCAAGGTCATGTCCAAGTTGACTTCCAAGTCCTCAATGTTCAAGTCCGAGTCCGAGTCACCAGTAGAGTCACTAGGGACATTTCCGAGTCGAGTCCAAGTCCTCAGTGTCTGAGGCCGAGTCACCAGGGTTATGTCCAAGTTGACTTCCAAGTCCTCAATGTTCAAGTCCGAGTCCGAGTCACCAGTAGAGTCACTAGGGACATTTCCGAGTCGAGTCCAAGTCCTCAATGTCTGAGGCCGAGTCACCAAGGTCATGTCCAAGTTGACTTCCAAGTCCTCAATGTTCAAGTCCGAGTCCGAGTCACCAGTAGAGTCACTAGGGACATTGCCGAGTCGAGTCCAAGTCCTCAATGTCTGAGGCCGAGTCACCAAGGTCATGTCCAAGTTGACTTCCAAGTCCTCAATGTTCAAGTCCGAGTCCGAGTCACCAGTAGAGTCACTAGGGACATTGCCGAGTCGAGTCCAAGTCCTCAGTGTCTGAGGCCGAGTCACCAAGGTCATGTCCAAGTTGACTTCCAAGTTCTCAATGTTCAAGTCCCAGTTCAAGTCACCATGGTCATGTCCACGCAAGTCCCAGGTCCTCAATGTTCAAGTCCGAGTCACCAAGTTCATATCCGAGTCGAGTCCCAAATCATCTATATTCACGTCAAAGTCTGAGTCACCAGTCATGTCCAAGTCAAGTGCTAAGACCTCACTGTTCATGTCTGAGTGACCAAGGTCATGTCTGAGTTGAGTCCCAAGTCCTCAGTGTTCAAGTCCGAGTGTGTCATCAGTCCTATCCAAGTCGAGTCCCAATTCCTCAGTATTCACGTCCGAGTCACCAGTCATATCCGACTCTGGTCCCAAGTCTGAGTCCGAGTCACCAGTCCTACAACACTGGTATGCAAACCACGGATGTAGTGCACCCAAAATGTCTGATGGGTCACAAATCCCACAAACATCTACAGTGCAGATCAGTGGAGAACATCGATACTAGCAGCTTGGCAGAGCTATTATTTTGAATTGCAGCCATGTCGGGAGGTGCCAACTGCCAACTCATTTGTAGAAGGAGCTAAAAATATAAGGAAGGGGTGGGTGGATTATCGAGGTATCATCTATTACACAATTTGAATCATTATGACTAAATATCCTAAGGGAAAGGCAACATTTATCTTACAACTGAGATGTTAGATATCAGATATCTGCTGTGGTGCGAGGGCCATCAATTTATATGGGCATGTCTCTAGCGATGCACACACCCCATTAGCTGCTAACTAGGGGATGTGATTAGATACTGCCAGATACTGTCAGGCTGAATTCCTAAAATGTAATGCAGAATGTAAACGTAAGAGAGAAAACCAACAGAGACACAGATGGGCACCTCCCAGTCCAAAAGACGCCACTAGATACGGTCAAATAGGCTTATTTTCCAACATGCAATGCAAAATGTAGATACACACCAACAGAGAGCATGGATGGATACACCAAAAGATAGTAATAATCTTATAAAACATAAACATCTCAACAGACAAAGCCAAATTGTTGCTTACATGGTCAGGAATGTGGCAGATGACTTTAACATAGCAGGAGTTTTTATTCCTGGCAGGGATTGTCCACTCCAGAGGCCAGTAATAGCTGTGATACACCTGCAAAGAGGGAAGAAAAGGTGATTTTATATAAGACAAGACAAAAGTATGCATTCTTATGTGTGTGTGAGGGTAAATGAGTGTGTGTACACCTCTATATTGGCCTCTCCAAATGTTAGATTGGCTCTCTCCTCAGAAAGACCACAGGCAGCATATTCCACTGGTGTGAAGACGACAGTGGGGACGTCGGTGTAGTCACACTGCGAACACACAGATAGAAATTATGTCAGTTCAATTCAAACTTTATTGTCTCTTACGGAGCATGTGGTTCGTGCACTGGGTTTGGAATAGAAACACACGAGGAAAACACAAACAGCAAAAACACAATAAAAGCACACAACAGGGTAGAATCTGAGTCATCAATATTCATTATTACACTATTAGGTAAAATTCTATGTTTTTAGTTGTATCTCTGTTTTTTAGTTGTATCTGTGTATCTCTTGTATTAACTTTGATTCATATTTTTTATTTATTTATTAATTCTTTTTTTATTCAACTTTATTTTATTTAATTGTGGTACTTTTGCATCACTGTCTCTTTGGGTTTTATTGTATGTAAAGCACTTTGTAAATTGTTTCTAGAAAAGTTATTATTATTATCTGAGAGGCCAAGTCGGCCGTCCCATAATGAAAAAACAGCAGGTTCAACAGCCAAGTCCAGTCCTGTTGAAGTTCCCTTGAGCAACACACTGAACCGCTCAACTCACTCACTGTAAATCACTCTGGATAAGAGCTTCGGCCAAATGACTAAAATATAAAAACACAAATCACAACATAAACCGTACCAACAAACCTCAAAACACCAGACAGGGAGTCTGTAAATCAATATAATCAATAACCGGGTTTCTGCAGGTTTCATAAATCCACATTTAGGAGTTTTTTCAGAGCTTTTAAACACTAGAAATCCTGCCAGCCAGCTGCCACTAGACTGCTGTTTTGAAATGTTTAAATGAAATATCTCGCTTTAAAAATTATGTACTATCTCTACAAACCAGAGTTGTTCAATTTTTAAATTCACACAAGGAAACAGCAGTTATAATTATGTTTACCACTTTAAATTGACAGCTTGGTGGGTTTCTCTTCAGGCTTGAATTTAAGACCAATTTAGAAGCCAAAAGAAAAAAAGAAAAAAAAAACCCTTGAAAAAACAGCCCGCTCTCTTGTTGAACAAAACTAATGAATGTTCTGAAAGTATAAACGGGCAGGATAAGAAAAAAGCACATCAGGAAATTAAGAAGGGGGGGAAAGTGTTGAGGGATATGAAGTCTTGTTGTGTTTAATAAAGCAAACGTTTTGCATATATGTTTTGCATATTGCACTACTAACCCTGTTCTGTATTAATCTAAGAGTGGACATGTAGCGCAAAGAAACCTGACATTACAAGATGAAACACAAACATATAACAACTACATTTCAGACATTTTAATACTTTTTAAGTCTTATTTTGTATTAATTTCTCAGACTTTTAATACCCTGAATAATCACTATAATCACCACAGAAGGGAAGATAAAATCACAATCAATCCTGACACAATCAATGCTAATTATTGATTAATCAGCGTACCGTGGTGACGTCTCCTCCATAGAGCCGGCGAGCCAGCAGCGTCCCAGCATGCATTGAGAGTCCTGCGGTGGAGGGACGGCCATGCTGCACCGATCCAACGGCATAAACATGATCTACGCTGGTCTGATCCCTCTCATTCACCAGGATCCTGCCAGTGCTGCACACACACACACACACACACACACACACACACAGACCACATTTATGATTTACACAATGGATCACACACACAGGGACACACACACAAATCCCAAAGATAGACACAAACACAACCTGCCATCTACAGTGAATACAAGGAAGCATGGATGGAGTAAACATACTCCTGGCTGCATTTCACCCCGACACGCTCAAGGCCGATGCCGCCGGTGCAGGCCTTCCTCCCCACGGCAAGCAGAACCTGCACACACACACACACACACACACACACACACATACACACACACCACACACACACACACACACACACACACACACAGTTAACCAGCACATCCATGTAAAATACTGGTAAAAAAACAACAAAGATAAAATGGATATTGATGACCTACTGTATCAAACTTTTCCTGTTTTGTTTGGCCCTCCTTGGAGACGAAAGTCACTCTGAACCTCCCTGAACCTAATGAATGGCAAAAATATACATTTAGCTGCTAATTCAATACAAACATTTAAATGTAGTTATTTTTGTAAAAATATCAATGGTAGGGCATTTGGTAAGAGGATTATTAGTATTTATGCACTGCTGCACTTCTTTTAAAATGTTGTATTTTACTTGATTTTATGCATTCTATGTACTATTTTTAACTTTATTTTTATTATTATTATTGTTCAGTGGGTTTTATTTTCCATCTTATGTTATGATTATTATCAAGTGGGTTTTATTCTCCATCTTATTTTACATTAATTATGGCATTCTATCCCTGTTTTTATGCTCATTCTATGTCTATTTTCATGTGAAGCTATGTATTCTATTCTCATCTTTATCTTATTTTCGCTATTATTATCAAGTTTTATGTGAAGCACTTGGTGCATGTAATTTCTTTGTTGTAAAGCACTTTGAGCTGCATTTCTTGTATGAAAGGTGCTATACAAATAAAGTTTATTATTTGTAAGTGACCAAAAGCTCAAGTTTTTATGATATTTGCGTCAAAACTCGTGCAAAATTAGGTTTGGGGGACAATTTTATACAAATCTTGACCACAAAAAAAAAAAAAACAGCAATCGTGTCGAGTTCAAGTGAGCAATCTTTGGAACGGGTTGAATTCACTTCAGTTGAAAAAAAAGTAGTGCGGTGGATTAGAATATCCAAGCTTCACATCACCATCTTTTCACCTCCTAAGTACTTGGATCAGGCTACTTTTGAAATAGGAAATAGGATAATCTGTTTCTATCATAATCTGGATTATAAAAGTTAACAGTTAACCATACCTGAAATGATATCCTCGCTGCAAGCTTCCACCTGCTCCACCTAACACACACACACACACACACAGACACACATGCAGAAAACAATAAAAAAAAGTGTGTAAGATGTTGAGTTTTCAGTTTTCACCCTCCCTGTTCCTGTGTGTCTCCGTACCTTGCTGAGCGACTGCTGATAAACGAAGTTGACTCCGTGGACCAACATGTGGTTCTCTATCTTCTGAGCCATTTTCTGATCGAACCCGGGCAGGAGCTCAGACGGCACCAAGACGGTAACCGGCAGGCCCAGACCGGATAGGAAACCGGCACACTCCAGACCTTCTGCGGACCCGCCGACCACCAGGGTCCGACCGGGAGAGCGAGGCAGAGAGAAGAGATCTTCACTGGAGGAGAGAGAGAGAGGGGAAAGGGACTTTATGAGTGATAACATGGAGAATTAATGAGAAAAAGGAATGCAGAGTTAAAGGAAAAGTCCACCCTTGGATACTCTTACACTGTTGTTTATCATCAATCTGTGATGTTTAATTCGTCCCAGGAGTAGGGATGGGAGGATATAAGATTTTATCTTTTATCGCGATAAAAACACTCAAGATAATTTTATCTTGGTGAATTTCCATTATCAGGATAATCGTGAATATCCTCACATCAGCGTGAATATCCTCAGGAGTGACTTGAAATAGCTGTCTAGCTCACTAACGTACAGTCCTATTGATTTCCTGATTTATTTTGAATTGCCATTTGCCACAAGGGGGAGTCCGCATCTTTCCAGTCAATCGTCCCCATGGCTGAAGGCTCGGGTTGCCCATTGTATCCCCCACAAAAAAAAGTTCAATCGGATGTGTGGAGTACGAGAGTCTGAATCTGTCCTTGTATGTGTCCTATGATGCAATAAAAATATTTGTTCCTTAATAAAATGTAAGGTAAAGTGATTCCAGTATGTTTTAGTGCCATTTTAAGAGTTTTAAGCATATTTTGATGATTATCGGGATAATATCGTGAACCGCAATTATTTTGGCCAGGATAATCGTGACAGGATAATCGTCCCATGCCTACCCAGGAGTTTTGTGATGAAGTGTAATTTACTTTTTGGTGTACCGACTTTCCCTCAACCTTCCTCGTCTACTTCTACTTCGGTTAGTGATTTCCTACATTTCCCAGAATGCCTTTCCACAAGCTCCAGAGAACAGGCCTGGACTTGGATCCAGAGATAGGTAGTCAGAGCCATTACACCGACCCTAAGCATTATAACAGGCTCTGTAGGTGTGAAACAGCGATAAAGGCAGTGTGCTGTCCCACCTGGTCAGACAGTGTTCTCTGTCTCCAGGTACATCCGGATACTGCGGTCTGTCTCCTGTAGCGATCACCAGGGTTTCTGCAGAGAGACGTATCTTCCTCTCATTGATGTCTGTCACCTGATTGGACAAAAACACGACCATAATAATAATAACCATAGCTGACATTGCTTCTGAAATTGTCCCAGATGATCGATGGAGGCCTGATGTGGAATATTTGAAGTGAGAACAAAAGGAGAGACTGTGATGCTCGCCTCTGTCACCCTGCTCTTTTACTGCAAATTGGAGTTTTAGTTATAGAAACATTTCTTAGAGGCAGAAATAATCTTATCCGTTGAGATAAACCTCAGTGGGCGGAGCCAAAGAAGTACAGTTTTTCTGGCTAAGTAACATTAGACTGACGTCCGGTTAAAAAGAGATAAGAGAGTAGGAAGATAATATTATGAAGCCTAGCGCTCTGCTACTAACTGAAAAAATACAATCTATCCATACTAAGTTATCTAGGTAAGCTGGTTAACGAGCTGCTGACCTTTCATGAACACTGTAAATTTAATAATAGTTAATAAAAAAGTCAATGTCATTTATATTTGTATTCATATTTATGCCAGAGTTCCCTCTTTGCCATTCAAGTTTGCCAGTTAGCTAACTTGCGCGTGAAAAAAAAATGTGGTTCTTTGGCTCCGCCCACTGAGGTTTAACTCAACCAATGAGATTATTTCTGCCTCTGAGAAACGCTTGTATGACTGAAACTGCTCTTGTTCCCCCCTCTAGTATAAATTGAACAATCTACTACTGCACAGAAGTTAGGCATTTCTTTGTTTTTCAGGGAGGAAGAGTCGATAATGTTACAGTTTCTCTGTTATGTCCCCCGTAACCATTGATCTCTACTCCCAGTCTGTGACAGGCCTCTGTTGTGAGCGTGTGCCAGGCCGATCAATATTCAACTTATCTGCTGTATACTGACTTAATTACCTCTACTGTGTGAGGCGCCACTATCCCTCCACGGGCGCTGAGGTGAAACACCCACAGTCCCTCAGCTCCCTCTTCAGCTCCGAGCTCCGGCTCTTCACCTGCTCCTGCACGGCCTCCACCAGCTCACTCCAGCCGTGGGACACTAGATAGGGATATATGTGTGTGTGTGTGTGTGTGTGTGTGTGTGTGTGTGTGTGTGTATATTTGTATATCTGACCCAGCATAGAAAAACAAGCACATTGTGGGAGACACTGTGGGATAAACTGTAAATTAATCCAAGTAATCCATACTTTTTCCCACCCATACTGTCTACTTAATATGTTGAAACTGGCGCCAGCATATGTTTATATAATCCCAAATTGTCATGATTTCATTTTATTGTCTTATTTTTATTGCTTATTTTATATTTTATTTGTCTTTTCCCCCCCATCTTATTACTATCCTATAAATTCCCCACAGGGATCAATAAACTTTCATCATATTTTAGTTTGAGTTTGTTTTTCATAGACTATTGAGTTTTGCATTCAGAGCTTTAAACTGGTAGGGGTCAATAAGTTGTTTTATTTGAATTATTGACTAAATAAAAAAAAGTGCACTTGGCCAAACTTTTTCTGATGTAAAACTGGTCTCCTGTAACGTTAAATGAACCTGGGTTCATGGTGTTTAGTCATATTTATTTTAAAGATCCAGTGCGATGATTTCAACTCAGTCAGGAAAAGTTTGAGGTTGATTTCTAACATCATAGCATAGCATCTTTTTTTCTTTTTTCTTTTTTTTTTTCAGTTTTTGATGGTTAGATGGTACAAAGCCTGTAGGACTGAGAGCCGAACCTTCCACTGCAGACAATGTTTCTATCTTTGGGGAACAAATTATCCTGCAACAATGGAGGCATGGCATGCATACTGTCGACCAATCAGAGCATTCATTACAAACTGGGTGTAGGTGACATCATTTACACCAGGAAGTAGATTGGAATTCTAGATCTGTTCAATTCTGTTGACAACCAGAGTCAAATTTCCACAATGCTGACAGTTATAATAATTTGGGTAACTTTACATTAAGAGGTCCTTTGTTAAATTATACCATGAAATTGAGAAATGCGATTCCCATAACACCGGCCCTTTAAAATCTAACAGAATGTACAGAATTTTCTATCTTACCCGTCTCTTTAAACCTCCAGCCGTATTTCTGAGAGTCTTGGATGGCTTCTCCCAGGAGAGACGCCTGGTGGAGAAGTTTCCTGATGCTGCTCATGTTGATACTG
Organism: Centroberyx affinis; assembly: GCF_046629955.1. Taxonomy (NCBI): domain Eukaryota; kingdom Metazoa; phylum Chordata; class Actinopteri; order Beryciformes; family Berycidae; genus Centroberyx; species Centroberyx affinis. The sequence continues at coordinate 25,406 of NW_027283692.1, read as the reverse complement.
GAACCTCCAAGATCTGGAGGAGAGGAGAGGAGAGGAGAGGAGAGGAGAGGAAGAGGAAGAGGAAGAGGAAGAGGAAAAGGAGAGGAGAGGAGAGGAGAGGAGGAGAGGAGAGGAGAGGAGAGGAGAGGAGAGGAGAGGAGAGGAGAGGAGGGGAGGAGGAGGGGAGAGGAGAGGTGAGGAGAGGAGAGGAGAGGAGAGGAGGAGAGGAGAGGAGAGGAGAGGAGAGGAAGAGGAGAGGAGAGGAGAGGAGAGGAGAGGAAGAGGAAGAGGAAAAGGAGAGGAGAGGAGAGGAGAGGAGAGGAGAGGAGGGGAGGAGGAGGGGAGAGGAGAGGTGAGGAGAGGAGAGGAGAGGAGGAGAGGAGAGGAAGAGGAGAGGAGAGGAGAGGAGAGGAGAGGAGAGGAGAGGAGAGGAGAGGAGAGGAGAGGAGAGGAGGGGAGGAGGAGGGGAGAGGAGAGGTGAGGAGAGGAGAGGAGAGGAGAGGAAGAGGAGAGGAGGGGAAAGGAGGAGAGGGGAGGGGAGGAGAGGAGGGGAGAGGAGAGGAGAGGAGAGGAGAGGAGAGGAGGGGAAAGGATGAGAGGAGAGGAGGGGATAGGAGGGGAGGGGAGACGAGAGGAGGGGAGGGGAGAGGAGAGTAGAAGAGAAGAGGAGGGGAGAGGGGAGGAGAGGAGAGGGGAGGAGAGGAAGAGGAGGGGGGGGAGAGTAGAGGAGGAGGAGGGGATAGGAGAGGAGAGGAGAGGAGAGGAGAGGAGGGGAGGGGAGAGGAGAGGAGAGGAGAGGAGAGGAGAGGAGAGGAGAGGAGGGGAGGGGAGAGGAGAGGAGAGGAGAGGAGAGGAGGAGGGGAGAGGAAAGGAGGGGAGGGGAGGGGAGGGGCGAGGAGAAGAGAGGAAGAGGAGAGGAGGAGGGGAGGGGAGAGGAGAGGAGAGGGGAGGAGAGGAGGGGAGGGGAGAGGACAGGAGAGGAGAGGAGAGGAGAGGAGAGGAGAGGAGAGGAGAGGAGAGGAGAGGAGAGGAGGAGGGGAGAGGAGAGGAGAGGAGAGGAGAGGAGAGGAGAGGAGAGGAGAGGAGAGGAGATGAAATGAAAGGAAAGGAAAGGAAAGGAAAGGAAAGGAAAGGAAAGGAAAGGAAAGGAAAGGAAAGGAAAGGAAAGGAAAAGTATTATTCATAGCCACCATTTAGACTTCTGACTCCACAAATTAAATCCTCACCCTCGGCACCTTTAGGAGACGGAGACATGAGGTCAAGGATCAGCACCTTCCTCCCCAACCCAGCCGCCTCCTGGAGGAGTGACGGAAAAAACAGAATGAGCGAGAGCGTGGGAGACGGAAAGGACACAGAGAGAGAGAGAGAGAGAGAGAGAGAGAAAGGGAAATTAAATATTTAAACGGGTTAAGCATCCATCCCTCTTCGAAAATCCCAACTCCTGCCCCTTCATCTCATTTACACTTTCCTCTGGAGTTCTTCACAGATCATCCCATTACCATAAAGTCCATTAAAATGATAATTATCAGAGCTACGCTTTGGCGCAGTGTGCGTTCATTGACCAGATTAGCAGTAATTATGAGGTTGAGTCGGTGGAATGTCCTCCAACCGCTGGGATTAAACCAGGATTTACAGCTGGCTGCACGTAGAGACCAGCTAGGACCTGCAGAAGCTACAAATGCAAATAAATGAAGAGTTTCAGTCCAAAATTAGATATCTGCAGTCCAGGAGGAGACACGTGTATCAGTCTACAGCCTTCTCCACATTACTGACTAGACCAGTGATCCTCAACCTTTTTCATATCAAGGACCCCTAATTTTCGTCCACATTGGGACCTCGGACCCCCATTTGATGAGACTTTTTTGTCTTTCAGACTAGGGCTGAACGATTAATCAAAATTTTATCGAAATCGCAATATGGCCTACTGCAATTTTCAAATCACAGGAGGCGCAATATTTCTTAAAGGCGAAATGTGTGTCAAAATACCATTTTAAATGAAATATTGTGGTGCTGCAGAGATGTCCTGGCCTACACATCATATTCTACAGACTTAAGAAAACATCTTTGTTTGGTACAGATCCCCGCAAAAATCACACCATAATCATTTTAATACGTTTTTCAATGAAAATGAGAATAATGATGTAAAAATTATCATTCCCTCTAATATCGCAAATCATATCGCAATTGCAATATCAGTCAAAATAATCGCAATTAGATATTTCTTCAAAATCGTTCAGACCCAAATCTGAGAATATTTTTATTGTTAATTACGATTTTGGCCAGAATTCCATGACTATCTATGACTATTATCAAAACAGTCATTCTTCTACATTCTCTAATTGTGTTCTAGTAAATTAAATAATGGTGAAGGTTAACAATTCATCAGTTTGCTGGTGGACTCCCTGGAACCCCCCTCAAGGACCCCTGGTGGTCCCCGGACCCCACGTTGAGAACCACCAGGCTCGACGACTGATCCTTCTTCTAAGTTGGAAAAAAGGCTGTGCCACCGTCCCACAGCCGCTGGGTGGAGGAAGTAACGGCACATCTTAAACTCAAACATCTTAAATATATACGATCCCAGGCTCCACTCGAAAGTTCAGGCAACCATTTCTATCCTATTTTGGGCTTGAATTTCCCTGTTAATTCTACATAACCAGTAACTTTCCCCTCTCTATCTTCCCTTTTTTTCTCTCTCTCTCTTATAAGGGAAATGAGCACAGGTGTTTTTGTATGTACAAGTGTGTTTGTGTGAATAGATTGTAAACTGTCTAATATTAGTATTGATGGGCTGCTTGTGTTTAATTGTTGCAGCTGTAAAACTTAATAACAAAATAGTATAATAGAATAAAAACAAAGTGAGATATCCATTGGTACATTCCCAAAAATAGCAGACAACTAAAGTCCTCGCTTGACAAAATAATTTCACTTCTACTGACTAGAGACAGTGAACGATGAACTTCAGGTCGTGATATTTTGTCAAAAATGGACACACACTGAAAGTACAAAATATTAAGGACACTTGTGTTTGTTCATGAAGTCACGCCGCACATTGATGAGGTGAATCCAGGTCAAAGCCTTTATCCCTTATTGATTCTCCTTATTAAACCTAAACCGATCACAAAGGAGGAGAAGTAGATACAGAGAAAAAGACGAGTTAGAGAAGGTTTTTGAAGCTTTGAGACAACTGAGATGTGGATTGTGCATCTGAATATCAGGAAGACGTCACTAATATTTTGTACATTCGGTGGCTATAAAAGTGAAGGGTATGTATGCATAAGCACAAATATATACAGAATTATACTTTCTTTACATCCTGGTTTCTCTCAACAGCACTTTCTCTACATCAAAGCTTCATAAGAAAAGAAAATTACAGGAGTGAAGGCAGAAAGTAGCTCAAAATAGGATAAAGTCATGTGTTTAAATACTCTATGATTCACTGCAGAGTTGAGTAAAAGGTGAGCCAACCTTTGCCACAGCCAGGCCTCCTGACCCTCCTCCAATAACCAGCAGGTCGTAGTCGTACGGCCTGCGGGACGGCCCGGCCGGCGGATCCATGTTTCACCGCTCCGAGTCGGGACACCAAACTCTGTCTTCTGGTTCCAGACCTGCAGGACAGACACACAACCAGAAAACTAAAAAACACACTGAGTGAACACAGGATGGACTTTGGCCGCTCTGCTCTCTCTGACTGCAGTCTGGATTGGTGTGTGGACTCTAGTGACTTTAGGGTTCAACAGATATGTGTTTTTGAATGCTGATACTGATATGTTTGCATTGGCACTGGAGATACTTTCTGTTGATGTCCAGTATATTAAAATGTTACCATTTTCATGCCCACAATGTCCCCAAAAATTGCAAGTTCTCAGTGTTTCTTGTCAGGATGGAAAAGCCTCTGAAACAGCATGTAGACCTCATGGGACACTAAAACTCTCCACTGAAACCTTGCATAATAATAATGAGATAATGAGATATCTAATCAGTACTACAGCACTATCTGAATTGATTCCAATTAGATCATTTGATCGGATTCCACACATGTATGCATAACTATGTTATACAAGCATAGTTATGCATACAAGTGTAGTATTGATCATTTAAACAATAAATATGTAATCAATCAAACTGCATCACAGCCATCATATGAGAGGTGGATGACACTGGCCAATATTCGATTTTTAATGAAAAACCAATATATCAGTCTAGCAGTGACTTAACACAGTGGGACAGATTTAATTATCCAATGAGCTGCAATGCCAATGGAAGGTAAATGATTTTAATATGTAACATATAGAAATTGTCAAGTCATCTGAAGAAGGGGGTCTGCATTGTTTTACTAAGAAAGGACCTATTCGTTTTTTTCATGTCATGGTTGCAGGGCGACACCTTGTGGAGAAACTCAGAAATATCATGCTGGCTTTAGGACTGTATGTGCAACTCAACAGCTGCTTCTGTTTTTATTAACCAGGGATTTTAAAAAAATACTCGGTTATCAATCACACAACAAATAACCCCAATTAAACTGTCAGAAAAATTAACATTGCAAAAACTGTAGAATTTATAATCAATTGCAAAATACATGCATCTACTACAGTTGCAACTTCTGAATAGTTGGCAGGATAAGTTCCCTACCTGACTTTACTCAAGGATGATTGAGGTGAAACATCAATACTTTTCTGAACTGTTCTCTGTATATGTTTTCATAAAGAACTTGCCTTGACCCAGAAACATTCAGTGGTGGCGAAAATCGGGCTCGGTGCGCATGCGCAAGGGGTGTTATTTGCGGTTTGGTTGTCTGACAATAGACAGTGATATACGACGCTTTTACAAATAAATGGAATTGGTAAATAAAATTACTATTGCCCGTGAGATGACTATTGATTTCCTGTCTGTACTATGTCGCCACTTTGCCGCTAAGCAGCCTGACGTCGTTTTTATTTGACACACAGACAAAAAAAATGCAATTTGACATTTTACAATAAAGACGGCTCCTCGCATTTTTATACAGGTTGTAGTATTTGGGTATTCAACGCTGCATTTTGACCGAAGAGCGGGGTGTAGACATTTGTGGGAACAGCCTGGGCAGATTGAGTATAAAGAATAGCGGAGGGAGGGAGAGACTTTGATGGAAAACCCGTCTGGTGGCTGGAAAGGGTTATGCTGCATTTACGTGCTAACCGAAACATCGGAATTTAGGGATTAACACAATAAACGACGCCAAAAAAGTGGTGAATATGACTGGGAAAGCGGGGATTTTCTGTTATAGCCGAGTTGCCGAAATATGACGTTTAGGGGGCGCAGATCACATAAGCCGAATAAACAACCGAGGGCTATGTGCTGTGTATTCATTTCTGAAATAAAAGAACCACCACCAAAAAAGTAACGAATTTTTATAAGGTCCATTTTGTTATCATTTCCAACCAAAAGCACTTCAATGCACGACAAATCAAGCCGGATTAGGCGGCATTTTAGCCGTTCGAGACACAATTGTTTTAGATGTACAATTTTAGACACCTGGGAGCTAAGGACTTTACGAGCCGCACCCGAACGCACCGCGGCCCCCTGCTGGTCAGAGACGGTAGTACACACGCGCTGTGTGGTGGAGCTGCTCCGCGCTGGGACTGGTCCTTTCGCAGCCATTTTCTGTCCAACCAAACAGCCGTTTCAAGAAGGTAACCAACCAGGGCTTCATTGCAGGTTTGTGCTTGGCTCCGGCCAATGATTGCTAACCGATTTCTCGTTAGCTCGAATGGAAATGTCCGTCTCTGTCTGATTTTTATTTGTTGTCTGAGTGAATGAGGGCTGCTGATCAGGAAGTATCCAGCGGGCAAAACTATTAAAAAATATGAATTACATTTCGGCCGCAGCCACGTCCTCTCCTCTTCTCGACAAAGAACAGGCCGGAGCTTTCTTTGCAAGCGCGACTAGCAGTGGATTTACAATGAGAAATTATGCAGAGGGCACGGCGTATCCATATAGGTTAACTGCAACAGGTAACCGTAATAGCTATCTGGACGACCTCTCATTAAATACACTGAACCCATTAACGTTAGTCTTGATGTTATCACGGCTAGCTAACTGGCTTGCTGCTAACACTGTCAGCTAAATATGCCACACACTCGCTGTACGAGACCAGCTAGCTAGCTTGCGTTAGCTAAATACAAATTAGTGAATTTAGCATGCGGCTAACATAAACCAACCGTTGCAGGTTAATAGCTAAATTATCCAGCTTTTCTCCCAATTTACTTTGTTGTGCTAACCGTATTGATACAGCTAGCTAGTTCCCGGACCCGCTTTTTTGTTTGCCAAGTCAGTGAGGTAACGAATAGTGAGGTCAACTGCTGTAACACACAAACACTAAGCAAAATTTACATCTTAGCTCATTTTAACATATACTTTCAACAAGGAAAGGGTGATTTTGAGTAGATAAATCTGTTGAATCGTCTTATATGTGTGTTGACGCCTCAAAATTATTACTTTTTTTGTTTTACTTCATGAGCCAGTAAATATGCAAATTTGACTCTTGTTTAACTTAAGTTACCTGCCCCTTTGCCTGTAACGTCGTACCGTCGAAATCAATCGGTTGTTATACATGATACTTGGCAAATGTGCATTTTATGACAACACAAATTGACTGAAACGTTTTAAATGTCGAGGGATCGTTATTTATTAATATGTTAATCTGTGTGGAAAAACGTTAAGGATGCTAGCGCCCCGTGGGACTTGAAAATATAATGCCAAAGTTAAGGATCCCCAGCTCAATTTGTCCCAACGAACCACATCTGAGAAACTCTTTTTGTTGTTAACTATGATTTAACGTAGCACTGCTTAACTGTCTGTGCTGAATTGCCTCATGCAGTTAAACCATCTTTCATTTCTTTCTGGAAACCACCTCAAGCCCCAAATTCCCCAATACTGGCTGGATAAGATGACTGCGGGTCGTGAGAAAGATTTGCAAAGTTAGATTATGTAAATTCAAGGTCTTAAATGTGGTCAAATGTTCCCTTTGAATCTTTAATGTGGTTTTCTTCTCGGCACAATAGCTTTAAGTCAGGAATCTCCCTGGTTGCCTGATTAGGTTTCATGTTTCTTGCTGTATGGGGTTTGAAGGCTAGTATCAATATTTTTGTATTGAAAAGATAATGTTATTAGTGTTTCACCCAAAATCCTACTCTTAGAAAGGTGGAAAAGCCTGTGAAACAGCAAAGACCATCATGGGACACTCCATTGAAAATTATAATATGAAATTCTTTTAGGGTTAGCAAAGGACAGAGGAACCTCAGTCGTATGTAGGGCTGGGTATCGTTGAAACATTTTCGATACCAGTACCGGTACCGATACCTTGACTTCGATACCGGTTCCTGAACGATACTTTTTTCGGTACTTTACTCTCTCTGTAATAATAAAAATGTAATTTCAGCTGTAAAAAATAACAACATTGTTATTTATTTAGAAAATTTTACACACCACACAAAATAAAACCCTAAAAATAAAATCCCTCTCCCTTTAACAATGAACGTGGTCACTGCCCTGTAGCATTCACTGACTCTCTGGCAGGGTAACGACGTCTTCTGCACCAGGGTGAAGGGTGTAAGCTCTGTGGCTCTCACTGTGACACGAGGGCGGGTTGAGAGTGGGACAGGGTGACCTGTCAATGAGCGCAAGAGTGTAAACAACACAACTCATGAGCTGATGATAGTGACAACGCTAGTAAAAACGCTAAGCTAACGTCAGCCAAGACAATGAAAAAAGCCCAGTTATCTCCAACAACAACTTATCCAACTAGCTAATTAATTACCTGAACATGTCGATGAAGTTGTCGATGCCTCACTTAAAGTTTCGGCGTCCGTGGAGGGTTCAACTTCTTCGGCGCTGGCTGCAGGCTAACGTGTGTACGTAGCTAGCTGCGGCTGCTGCGGGGGACTTGGCTAGACTAGGCTATCAAATACGGTAGGATACACTCTTCAGCTTTTAGAAATATTTGGTGTTTGACCAGGCGTTTCCTCAGGTCAGACGTGTTGCCATGGCCAGCTTTGCATTTCTCATCACAAACATTGCAGCGAGCGTTGTCTGCATCAAGTTTTTAAAGTGTAACCACACTTGGGGCCGCTTTCGGCTCGCCATCGCCCTGACAACAAGCAACAAGCTGCAGGGGTGACGTAATCTCGCTCTCAGAGTCTCGCTCTCTCTCTTTCTCTCTACTCTCTCACCCAGATGCGCGCTCAGGTACCGAAATTTGGCACCGATTGATTTTACGTGAATCGGTACTCGGTAGTACCGACGTAATTCGGTCGGTGCCATAAAAGTATCGAAGTTCGGTACCCAGCCCTAGTCGTATGAGAGGTGGACAACACTGAATCACCAATATCCGATATTTAACAAAAGGCCAATTTTGAGTGTATTTGTGAAACTACTTTTTGTTGTCTTTATTTTTAGGGTTATACCGAGGGTGTGAAATTGGCATTAAAAGCCCTTAAAGTCTTAAATTGAAGTTTCAGAAACCTGTAGTCACCTTATAGGAAGCTAGCTGCAGCCCTGGCTTCAGAGGACTAGACAAGTGACGATGTAATGTTGGTGTACAGCCTGTCTGATGTGTGTGTGTGTGTGTGTGTGTGTGTTGCAGATGGACGGGGACAGCTCTACGACCGACGCCTCCCAGCTGGGCATCACTGGGGAGTACATGGCCTCTGGGCATTACGTGCTGCAGTCTCAAGACGGTGAGGAACCAAAGTGCTGGCTGTTTGACAAACATGACCCGCATTGTTATGCCTATAGCACACACAGAGTTTCATCTGTATTCATTTAGCAGTGGTGCACCAGCACTGCTAGGGAAAATGTGAATTGAAATTAGTAATTTAGTCTTACTGTCATCTAAAACTGAAATAAGTGTAGTCCAAATCTTTTAGAAGTAGTGATTTTATTAGGTTTTATTAAAAGACATTTCTAGCACTACAACCTCAACTTGAAACATAACTCAGACCCAAGCAGCAACAGATCCGGGACAAAACTAGAATTATCCCCCCCAAGCACCACAGCTGTAAAAAATTACAGAGGAAACACTGATACACATCAGGCCGTTAAGTGAGATTTATCTTTGTGTGTGTGTGTGTGTGTGTGTGTGTGTGTGTGTGTGTGTGTGTGTGTGTGTGTGTGTGTGTGTGTGTCACAGATGACGGAGAAGAGAGTCTGAATGATCATGAAGACGGGGGCATCAAAGAGAACTTCAGGGAACAGGACATCTATCTCCCTATCGCCAATGTGGCCCGGATCATGAAGAATGCCGTACCACAGACTGGAAAGGTAGTGTGTGTGTGTGTGTGTGTGAGAGAGAGAGAGAGCTATGAATGTTAAATATGAATAAACGTATGAATTATGGAAGTAACATTATGTATCTTTTGTGTGTACCTGTTGTGACATTATATTTAGAACAACAGTATAGGGTAGTTAGGGCTGCATGATTATGGCAAAAAATGCTAATCTTAATTGTTTGGCTAAATATTGTGATAATTATTAATCACAATTATTTCTCTCGGTTTCAGGAAAAACAAATTATTTGATTGCACTTGATCTACTTTTTTCATTGCAGCGTTTCTCAAAGTAGCAGCAGCTAAAAAGTCTTGTTTTCACTCTTGCTGTCTCACTTTTGTTGGTTCTGGATCTTATTTTACAAAATTCAAATGATGCATAATTACTACTTATTACTTTGGGGTGCAGCTAAAACCCAGAGGGAGACTTTGCATAGAACCTGTATTTGTTTTGTCGTCTTTCTGGTTTAAAAACAAAGTATCTCCAACGATGATCCACGTTCAGAAACTAAAACAACATTTTCAGGATTTTCATCTCTAACATTTGGCTGATCCATTCTTTTCCACTTTGCTCGTCAATGCATTTTTCTAAAGAGGGTCTCTATGAAAGGTTTCTCTGCTGCTTCTCCATCTTAACTTTAGCTCTGGTCACATGGGTGCATATGCTGTACATTCAAAGGTTGTGATTGATAATGCATAATGGGAGAGCTTGATATACCACACTGGGACTTTCGAGGGAATTTAAAATATATAAAAAACACAATTGCCAAATTACAGTTATTAATCATGGAAACATAAAAAAGCAATATATCATTCTCTAGGATGAACTGTGTAGCCCTAATTAATTAACGCTATTAAGGCTAATTAATCTGAGACAACCTTCTGTTCCTTCCTTTCTTTTAATGTACTTCTGTGTATTTCCCGCAGATCGCGAAAGACGCCAAGGAGTGTGTGCAGGAGTGTGTGAGCGAGTTCATCAGCTTCATCACGTCGGAGGCGAGCGAGCGCTGCCACCAGGAGAAGAGGAAGACCATCAACGGAGAGGACATCCTGTTCGCCATGTCCACGCTGGGCTTCGACATGTACGTGGAGCCTCTGAAGCTCTACCTGCAGAAGTTCAGAGAGGTGAGTCGCAAAGTGGATGAACCACGGTTTACACTTCTCTCTCAGTGAGGGATATGGCCTCCTTAAAGATTAATTTTTGGGGGCATTTTTGCTTTTATTTGATGGTTCAAAGTGGAGGATAAGGCTTGTTGTCACTGTCTCAACTGCAAGATGATTTTTTAAAATTGTGGTCAGATGAAAGTAGTTGAGCAATTCCCAGGTGCAGTCGCAAAACAGTAAGGTAGTAATAAGTAGAATGATAAAGCAGTGATCATTTATTTAGAGTTATCTTCAGAAAGAAAAGGTCCGGTTTTTAAGAATTTCACCATGAAATAGCCATCTGAATAAAGGCGTTTCAACTTTTTGCCAGAAGAGTGCCTTGGACCTTTCTTCTTTTTTGATTTTTATGAGTTAATTTCCTACACAGGTCTAGAAATGTATGGAAAAGGGAGTAGTAAGTTTGGAAATTGCACAACAGAACTGACATGGAAGAATAAAGTGGTTGTAGTGGTAACATGGCTAAACCCGCAGCATGCCTCCAGTGCATTGCAGTAATTGGGAACAGTCTTGGTATGGGCTGAAATTCGGGCAGCCATGCTCACATGTGTAATTTTTCCTGTGTGTTTTCGAGGCGATGAAGGGGGAGAAGGGGATGCCTGGTGTGTCCGTGGGAGAAAGCCTGGGAGAGGAGCTCACAGATGACAGCTTCAGTAAGTGGAACGCAACTCAAAATACCAGCAACTGATTTATCTCAACGCATCTGTTAGTCATTTAGCTCTCCTGTTCCTTCAGACATTTTATTCATTCTCTGTGGTCACTTCTGCACTTCCTTTGTCTTTGACCACAGATTCCTCTGTAAGTTTGAAACTATTGAGTGAAATAAATTATTTTTCCTCCTCTTCAGCAAATCCACTGCCAGCGGGGATTATCACAGCAGATGGACAGCAACAGAACGTCATGGTGTACACCACCTCATATCAACAGGTAAACTTCACAACTTGGATATGTTGTTTTCAGTGCTACATACAAGGATCCTTCTCTGGTCTGGAAAAAGTATGGAAAATGAACTAAATAATTTCCAGGCAGGGTCTGAAATTAACACCCGCCAAGCACCAAATCCTGTTAAAATTTGGTGGATAAATCAATAAGAGTCACCCGACACACTGGCCGCTAACTGCTTGAGACAGTAACATTTGAATGACTCACTTTTATATACACTCTTTGGTCTTTGCTTGTTCTCAAACTTAAACCGTACACTCTCGCTGACTGTAAGCCAATCAAATCAAAGCAAAACAGTGGATCTGTGTCAAACAGGCTCCTGATTGGCTGCCTGTTTTTCTCCGTCACATAAAGCAGTACTGAAGTTTCTAAATCTACTCAAACAGTAACTGATTCTGATCAGGAGATACCAGTAAAATGAAAAATGTATAGTAATTGTTTTGGCCAGTAAAAATGATTTGGCTGGTGAATGTTTTTTTTTTTTTTTAGCTTACCAGCCAAAAAGTTAATTTCGAACACTGTTTCCAGGTCTTGAAAAGTTTGGGAATTACCCAATTACTTTGGGAAAATGTAATTTTTTAGTCCTGATACGCATCTGACTGCTCAATTATGTAGTTGTAGACTCACTGTAGTTTCATGTATTGTGATATTCATCTACTTTATCTCGAGCGATAATGCCTAGTTTATAGTTGTGTTGCTGAGCTACTATTAATTAGGGCTGAACGATTTTGAAAAAATATCTAATTGTGATTATTTTGACTGATATTGCAATTGCGATATAATTTGCGATATTAGAGGGAATGATCATTTTTACATCATTATTCTCATTTTCATTGAAAAACGTATTAAAATGATTATGGTGTGATTTTTGCGGGGATCTGTACCAAACAAAGATGTTTTCTTAAGTCTGTAGAATATGATGTGTAGGCCAGGACATCTCTGCAGCACCACAATATTTAATTTAAAATGGTATTTTGACACACATTTCGCTTTTAACAAATATTGCGCCTCCTGCGATTTGAAAATTTTGATGAATTGTTCAGCCCTACTAGTAATATATAACAATGAACACCGATCAAAATCTTCAAACCCAGTCAAGAAATTCAGGTTCGGAAAGAGAGACTGAACTGTGCTTCCTGTGTTTCAGATTCCCGCTGTACAACAGATCCAGTTTTCGTGACGAGGCCTTTCTCCGAGCCTGAGCGCCGCGGCTACACACCGCACCGTCACCGCCGGCCCGGTGGTCGCAGCATGGCCTCCAACCCCGCCACAGGGCAAAGGTCATCAGACGGACAGGAGGGATAGAGGGGTGGGGGAGGGGGGGAGGGGTGGCGGTTAAGAAACCCTCATGTACAGAGAAATCACTACCTGTTCATTAGAAAGTGTAGTTTGTAGTTGTGAGGTACCAAATGTTTTGGAGCACATCCAAACCAGTTGGGAAATTCGAGGCTTTATTTTAAAGGCTAGTCTTATTACATAACTTAGTGGTCAGATTTTCTTTGTGTGTGTGTGTGTTCATGTGTTTGGTTTTATGCAGTTCTTTTTTTTTTTTTTTGAGGAGAAGGGGGGGAACGGGGGGGGGAAGGGTTGTATTGGAAGCTTATTTTTTAACGCCTTCTCTGTTTGAACCGTGAGAAGAGACGTTACTGTCAAACCAGATCATGCAGCTCTTTTGTAAGTTGATACAAATTACCATGTGCTTTAATGTTATGTAAATCCTTTGAATAAAAATTCAGAAGTGATGTGTAAACCTCCACTTTTTTTTTTTTATTTATCACATTCAACAACAGCTCAGGTTCACACAAATGACATAATCAGTCAACTTTTAAGCTGCTGTAGTGTTTTGGAGTATATGGTTATCTTCCCAGCTCTTTCCTGTATTTCTCCATGTACGGTTGAACTGCCATCCAGACCTGAAGCAGGGACACAATATGCAAACCATTAAGTCATTTTAATATAACATCATAGCTGTGTTATGCATGCATTTGGTGAAACATGATGGGAAAACTTGCCTTTTCCTGTCTGAGGAGTGTGTGAGCAGCCTCTATGTCCGGACTCATGAAGCGGTCTCTGTCCAGAGGCCTGGAGAAACAAACAGGAGTCAGCACCTCATCCATTCGATGCTTAATAATGTATCCACTTAGGGAGATTCACTTGAGGTCAAAGGTCAGGGCCAGTTACAGAACAGCAGACCTGGAGCTGGCAGGCATTCAGGTCTCTATGAATCTCTGTCGCCCCCGCCACTGGGTCCATCAATACAAACGCAGGTTGCACAGCCAAGCTTTGTTCAAACCCACAGAACTTTATTTAAAATTCTAGTCAAGATAACAAGTTTTCCAAAGACACCACATGTGTCATGCTGAATTACAGGGAAATGTGTATAAAATTATGCACAAACATCTAGATTTTTTCCATTTGGTGTAATGGTGCAGCCATAAAAACATGGCGTCTTGTATTTTAATATTTCATTCAGTATAAGCAGCTAGAGCTTCAAGAAAGAGTTGGAACAGCAGATACAGAATATGGATGTGACGTACAGTTAGGAATTTTTTTTTCTAACTTTGAAGCTGCTTAAGGGGAAATTTAAGGGTAAAGTCAGGGTACAAGTTAATAAACAAGAGAATATTTCTTTTTACTGATAAAACAGTTAAAAAAGTGTGAAAAAGATGCAGTCGTCAACTATCATCTTTGACTGAGCAGTAGGTTATTTCTAATCCAGGGGAAAGAAATGATACCAATACTAAGTCCTGCTCAGCCACGTGTTTTTTGCTGATGTGACTAAATGTACCCATAATGCTGAGCGAGTCCTGGGGCCAGTTGCATAAAGCTAGTTTAAGACCAGTCTAAGCCTTAGACTGGTCTTAGATTCTCAGGTTGGACTCAGCTAATTAAGACTGTCTGTTACTTAAATATTACAACTGACTTATTTTAAGGTAGGAACGTTTCATAAAAGACATCAACTCTCTGGTTTTTGGAAAGACCTGAAGAAGAGAGCGAGTCTTTAGAGACAGAAACAGGCCATTAGAGATCTACAACAATTAAGAAGTAGTATGAACAGGTAAATATAAGTGTCTATAGCAAGTTTGACTTAAGGCCACATTTAAGTCTAAGACTAGGTCTATCTTTATGCAACTGGCCCCTGGAGGGCGGTGTGCCTGCTCATTGGGCCGCCCTGCTGCATGTCTCTCACCTGACCACAGAGCGCAGCAGATCATGGACTTCCTCCAGAGGAGCGCTGGTCTTCAGAGGACGGAGGAACTCCAGAGCCTGGCAGGCGGCCAGCAGCTCCACAGCCAGCACTGCAACACAAATGACGAGACCGTGGTCAAGTCTCAAGTCTAAATGTAGAACAAGTCCAGTCAAGAGTCCAGTATCAATTCAATATCTTAAAGAAAACTAAATATCTAGGACTTTTCAATGCAATATGGTTTTAATAGGATAAAAACTTGGTAAGAGCATCATGAGTTTGATTTCTATAATCAGTTTCAACTTCAATAAATTCAATCATTCCATACAAATTCAGAAAACAGAATTTAAATTCAGTCGTCTGCTGGAACAAATCTCAAAATCTCAAAAGTCATTTACACAAACACAAGATCTCAAGTCAAGACTTTAGAAACCTTTTCAAGTCATCAGAGTACGAGTCAGAGTCGAGTCCCAAGTCACCAGAACCCAAGTCAAGTCTCAAGCAGGTAAAACAGTGTCACCCTGCTCCACATGTTCCAGCACTCTCAGGACTTTGCGAGCCGCCCAGCCGCCCATCGACACGTGATCCTCTGTCGCTGCGCTGGTGGACAGGGAGTCAACGGAGGACGGGTGGCACAGGGCCTTATTCTCCGACACTGCAGCACAAACACACATACACACTGGACTAGTACAACATTAGCAGGGTCGGGGTCTATTCATGAACTGAACTGAGAATGCATGGTAAACTGTTGCAGTGTGAATGTGAAAGTCTCCCAGCTGTAAGGAAACAGAATGTGAATTGAATTGGAAATGACTGGAAACGGAACTGAATTCCATGAAATTCCACTTCTAAGAGAGTTTGCTAAACATTATAAATCAAATGAAAGACAGTTAAACAAATCAAACACATTCAATCATAATGTATGGATCGCGATTACATGTTCTGCATCAAATACCACCTGAAAGGCTCCTTTAACATTTTATAATATTCAATATTGATAACATAATCTCAGATATGTGGTAACAAAAAACAAAAAAACATGGAATTTCACTGAAATTTCTGAACTGAAATTTCAGAATTTCAGCAAATTGATTAATTAACTTCCCGACATTCTAATTCAATTCCAATTCTGCCTCCTGTAGGTTTTTTCAAATTCCAATTCCATTTCCTCAGTTGAATTGGAATTGATGAGTTCATTCATGAATTGACCCCTGAACCCTGATGCCTTATTAGTCATAAAACATAAACTCCCTCTAAACTCATTTGTCTCAAACCTGAGGCCGTGTTAACGCTGCTGTTTGTCCTCAGTACTCCCTCTAAACTCACCCATGTGTTTATTACATGCTTAGTTATAAAGCGTCGTCCCTGTAAAGTTTACACACACTTAATTAAAAGCACATGCACTATAAACTCACAAACACTTGGTTATTACATGCTCAGATACAAGCCATAGCCCCTACAAACACACTTGATTAGAAGGTGAGTTTGAAAGCTTATTCTCTAAAACCACACATTTCAGACTTTATCCAACAGGTTTTCGAAAGGATTTCAGCACCCCAAAGGTCGTAGGTTGGTGTACAAATTACAGATGATGACCCCCCCTGTAAACAGACAGACCTAAAGCAGCGGCGGTGCAGTGGGCGATCATGAAGCCCGAGTTAAATCCTCCGTCTTGGACGAGGAAGGCCGGCAGCTCGCTGAGCGCCGGGTTCACCAGCCTCTCAGTCCTCCGCTCACTGATACTGCCCAGCTCATGGACCGCTATGGCCAGGTAGTCAAGAGCCTGGGAGGGGGGGGAGGGGGAGGGGACAGGACACACAGACCCCATCTTCAGGCTAGTACCTCAGGTCACTTTTTCCCCACTGAATCACATCAAAGGAAAAAAAAATCCACTCTATCTCTCTTCTTGGCTCTAATTTTATTTTGTTTCCTTGCACCTTTCTATAACATATTTATTCTGTAGTCACAGGAATATTGCCATGGCTCTTGCTCTCCTTACTGTCAGTTGCTTATCATTTTGGCAATCTATGAATTTAAGCTTGTACCACTGTAACTAATTACATTTACTCACATTACTGTAACTGAGTAGCTTTAAGTCAGTAATTTTACTTTTACTTAAGTATGTTTTTACTGAAGTATTGTACACATTTTAAATCACATCCATTACAGAGTATAGAGTTTGTGCCTCTCCATAGAAACTGTACCGTTTACTGACTGTTCGCTGCCATTCACAGTGAACGGCTTTACTGTTGTTCACACACTTTATTTTGTAATTTCCAAATATTCTGATCAAAAGAATCTAGTTTGATCTCTGTCCTCTCTCCTTTTAGAGTCACATGGAAAAGATCACAGCTTTTACTCTGAGGATTTTAAATAAGACAGTTTTTACTTTTTCTTCAGTAGATTTTTTACAAGGGCACGTTTATTTCTGCTTAAGTAAAACATAAGCAATGTAACAATACTTCTATTTGAGTAGGACATTCTTGTACTCTTTCAATTACTTACTGTTTCACGCTGTTAACATGCTCTGGATGCAAGAAAAAAATGTAAATGTAAACACACAAAATAAAGAGAAAAGACAAGAAATATACTAAAAGCACTAAAGGCCATAGGGGACAGTGATGCTACTTGATGCCCTGAACCTTTCACTTTTCTAAATTCTCTCATTTTTTATTCACGAGCCACTTTCACTATTTCAGCCACTCAGATTACGTTTGGTGTCCTGCCAAAGCCCAAATTTACAAGCATTTGGCCGTTGACTGGCATTAGTTCCCCACGCTGCTCACATACACCAACATAAACACTGTCACCCTAGATAAAGCTGCAGGAGAGGGAGAGAGGGAGAAATATCAAGGCCGATAAATCAGTGGGATTCTCAGTATCGGTTTGGTGTGACTCTACCTTGGCTGGATACTCTCCGTGGAAATTCCCACCAGAAATGGTCTCACCGGTTTCAGCGAAAACCAGCTGGAGGCGAGTTGAGGATTCATAAGGTGATTTAGTGTCAGTTTGGCAGTCGAAGCTTTGTCCAACATTGCCTCCCTGTGGCTTAAACTGTGTGAAAACAGGAGACACAAGACTAGAAGCTACAGCCTCCCTGCTTTATAATGTGGGGAACTTGAGGAAACTGAAGGAAAAGCAGGATACTGGGTTGTCGGTGGCGCTGTTCAGCTCGGTGGAAATCAGCCTCTGGACAAAAGCGATGGTGTCGTTCACCACTCCATGAACCTGCGACAAGAAGAGACAAAGGCCGGTGAAAGTTTTCTGCCTCCATTGTTGGGTGAAAGCCTTGTTTCTCCAAAATGTTGACGTTTCAAGAACAAAAAACTGCCTTGTTTTCAGCTTGAAGGGCCATTTTCCAGTCTATCCATTGGGTTTTTGAAAGGTTTTCATCAGGTTTTCATTATCATCCAAGGGTTGTTGAATTTTCTCAACCCATAGAGGAGTGTGTAATCCTTCAATTTAAGGTAAAACATGGAAATCACAGGCTCAGTTGGTTAAGTTGGATATCATGTCCTCGCAATGTCCTGGGTTTTAATCCGGCCTGGGACCTATGTCGCTAATCCTTCCTGTCTCTCTCAACTATTTACTGTCCAATTAAGGCAAGAATGCCAAAAAAATAACCTTAAAAAAACATGGAAATCACCAAACCTGGGGTTACTGAGGCTTTCACTTGACAATGACGATATTGTCTGGTTTTACTGGTCAGCTGCCAGGTGTAAATGTGTGTGAAAGTGTGAGTGTGAAGCAGTGTGTTGCTGAAAAAGAGCATGCAGGCTCAGCTTTCCCTCAATAATAAACAAAGGTTTAAAAAATGCCTCTCTAGGACAACAAGAAGCACATGTAACCCACAACGTGTGTCATGTTTATACATATAAACACACACACACACACACACACACACACACACACACACAGTACCTGTGGGATGCAGCGCAGTGTGTAGGCGTCCTGAACACGTTTACATGATCTATGACTCTCTGCAGGAAATATATCATAAGGAAATCAGAGGCAGGAAATGGTAGAAAAGCATAAAAACAGATTTCATTGTTTAGATGTAGACCCTATAGGATAAGACATGCAATAAGTGCGTATGTGTGTGTGCGTGCGCGCGTGTGTGTGTGTGTTACATACATTCAGTATCCACTTTATCACTACTAGTACCAGTTGGAACTTGTTTTGTGTCTTTGAGGCTCGGATTCAACAGGTATTTTGGACTTGATCTTGTCACTCAGTTCCTACCTGAGATCTGGGAGGGGAAAACTTCAGAGTCTAAGAGAGAGCGAAGCCTCTGTGCCACCTCCATCTGACCTGGGTGTGGTCTCACTGCATGGACAGCTGGCAGGACAGAACAACACAACAACAATTCATTTTCTGTTGTTTACAGCTTTCCAGCGTATGTGTGTGCATGCCTGCTTGTGTGTGTGTGAGTGTGTGTCTGTAGCACAAAGGACTTTTGTTCCCTGAGTGTCGACTGGAAGGTAGCCACCTCCTCTATGGCTGCCAACAGTAGCCCCGCCCCACTCTTAACTTAGCCAACCACAGTGTGGCACTGTGCCTTGCTCATCTCGTCTACCAACAACTGAGTCTTATTCTGCCAACTTTGTAAAAGACTTGCAAATAACATCATTTTGCATTGTTGAAGTGAATGTGTTGGGAACCTCATATTAACTTGATAAATCAAGCTAAAATGTCCAAAAACATGTGAACATGTGGCCTAGTTAGCTGCTAACTTTTGGCTATGTTGTGGCTAACTAGCGTGTTGGGCAGCTAAATAGCCTATTTGAAAAAAGTGAAAATTTACATGATTTATTCCAAAGCTGTTCCACGTTTTATGCCTTGTCCCTCTAGTAATTATGCATACTAGCTACAGTGGTATTTTATATTCACTGTTCATTACTAAATATCCACATATGGTGATAGCAAACTGATGCAGGCTATTGAGCCTTCTAGGCAGCTCAGTAGAAAGAAAGTAATGACCCCGGCCTGCCAGACAGCAAAACCAGGCATAAAACAGTCTGCTAAAATATCGCTGAGCAGCCAAGTGTTAGTGGACGGCCTACAGACAACCTTAATAATATCAATGAAGTATGTTAAATGCATAATAGCCTAACTACACTGAAGAATACAACACAGTATTTTTTTGGGAAGAAATCATGTAGATTATGAAATTTTTCACACCTTTACCTATCCAGCAAGCTAGTTAGCTGTTAGCTAGCCAACAGTTAGCAGATAACTGAGCCAAATGTTCACATTCACACAACAGCTAATTTTAGTTGGATTTCTCAACTTGAAATGATCTTCCAACAATTCATTCACAAACACATGACAAGATTTGCCACTCTTTCACCAAGTGAGAAGAATAAGTCATTGGAAGTCAAGGTGAGCATGGCACACTGTGGTTGGCTGAGTGAAGAGTGGGGAGGGGCTTCGGTCGTCAGCCTTGGAGGAGGCGGCTGCCTTCAAGTCGACATTCAGGGAATAATTCCCTGTGGCATCAGTACCGCTGTGGAAGGCCTTAGTGGTGCCGCGCAGGGCCTCCACGCTCAAGGCAGCGATGATGTCAGCTTGTCTGGCCACGCCCACTGCTCGCTCCACCGCCTCCGCACCCAGAGACGATATCATCTGAGTCCCGTTGATCAAAGCAAGCCCCTATAATCATCAGAAATAACCTGTATTGCTCGACTGAAATTTAACCCCTGAAGTCTACATTAAAGGATAACACCGCTGTAATTTTACTTTTTTCCTGTTGCCATAATCTTTTCTACTGCAGTTTCGTCCTACCTGCTGGAGGTCATAGGCTCCTGCTGTTTTCAAAAATACATTAAAAATACCTTGTATGACTTAATCACACAGCTAATTATCACATTTAGCGTGGACTATTTGCACTTTTTCCATTACTGTGCACAGAAAGAGACTGGGAGGAAACATCTAGCTGGAGACGCACAGTGATCTCTACTTTTGATACGACTGCAACTGCAATGATTGTGATTATATGATTATAAAGTCATATGGATTATGGATTATGTTAGTCAAGGCAGCAGTATGTCTCTGAGCTGTATTTAATGTATTTTTGAAAACATCAGGAGCCCATGACTTCAGACAGTAATAACTTCTGACTGTGACAAATACATCGGTGGGTTTAAACTTTTCATGGGTATTGATGGGAATAGGAAAACATTTTAAATCACTTTAAAGACCCCATGAAACGGCATCTTTTCTTCCTTCATTTGATGCATTTCCTTTTGAAACAGGATGTTGAGGCGGGACATAACACAGTGAGGGATCATTCAAAAGTCTAAACCAATGGAATATGAGTCAGGGAGAGAGAGAGGCAGTTTTATTTGATGGGAGGGGCGGGATTGTTCAAAAATCTGTGATGGTTTTATTGTTTGGAATTCATATGGGAGTTCATTTCATGGGGACTTTAAGAACAAAGCCTCTTCATGAGCCTATTACCTCCTTCGGCTTCAGCACTAGCGGTGTGAGCCCATGGCCTTCCAGGACCTACAACAACAGAGGAAAACAGCAAACATGGACCCAATCAATCAATCAGTCAATCAATCAATCAATCAGTCATTTCAGGAAAATTCAAGAACGTGTCTCTGTGTAGGGAGTGAGTGTTTGGGGCTCATGAGCAGACTCACAGCCTTGGCGTCGGCCCAGCCGCTCTGCGGGGACCACATCCTGCCCTCCCCCATCAGGCCCAGGGTGAGGTGGGCCAGGGGGGCCAAGTCCCCGCTCGCACCCACCGTCCCCTTCTCTGGCACCCAGGACAGACAGGAGGCTGGGGCACACACACACACACACACACACATCTCAAACTTGTATAGCACTTTTCATACACAACATGCAGCTCAAAGTGCTTTACATCAATAGGAGGCAAACATTTAAAAAAAACCCATAAAACATACATATAAAAGAGTAAGCAAAATGCATTGTGTTAAAAGAATCAAATCAAGTAAAAATAGAAAGATAAGAATATGCAAATAAACAGTGAAGTGAATTGCATTAAAACAACACAATCAAATTAAACAGTTAAAATGAAGGCTAATTACAAGCTAAGCTGAAAAGATGAGATGTATCTGGAATATTCAGCACTTAATTGTGTAAACAATATTACAGTTTTTTACAATCACTTTGGCACTAATTTCAGAACCTTGATGTCATTTTTCAAAACTCACAACAGACGATCAAAATGCACATTTTTCAAAACTCTAACACTTCTTCCAATCGCTTGGATACAATACACATCAACCTAAGATCATTTCTTCATTGAAGTAAAATCACCTGTTCAAAATGACACAACTAGGACCAAGCTACATTGCTAACTCCCTTGTTCACTACTTGCCTTCAAGAACACTGCGATCGTCTGCTGCTGGTTTATTGGAGGTTCCCAGCAACAGCCGAAAGAAAATCGGGGATGCAGCCTTTGTCAATTCTGCCCCAAAGCTATGGAACACACTACCTATAGATATCAGGGAAGCCAGCTCGCTAAATATTTTTAAAAGAAATCTAAAAACTTATCTCTTCACTTTAGCCTTTACAGTATTTAGTGTGTGTGTGTGTGTACCATTGAAGGCCTTCACCATGGCGTCAACCGTTTCCTTGGAGACGCCACTGTGCCCTTTAGCCAGAACGTTGATCCTCAGAGCCAGCAGCATGCGTGTCCTCTCTGGACTCAGGGGGGCGCCCACTCCTACACACACACACGCACACACACACACACACACAAGTGAGTGTGTGGGATTTAACGGAGCTTGATCATGGTTGCTGTATATTATCCCACTCTCCAGCCAAAGACATCTGGTTAAAAACTCTCTTGTGAATGTGAATATTTGAATGTGTGAGAATGACATTCCCACCCTAGTCAGGACATTATTATTCCTGGTTGTCCATTGTAAGCCATGTCTGGGAAAATGTTTTCTTTTATCATCATTCATTGAATCATCCACTGAATCATTCATTCAGGTTTCCCGATAAAGATGACCTACCAGCACTATGAGACCGGATCAGATTCTCCTGCAGCTCCCTACAGAGACAAGTAGAGGACAGCAGTCTGCACACGTTCCTGATAAACTCAGTGACACCTTGGAGGGACAGAGTGTTCATTCAGGTGGAGCAGGCTGTTTTGCTCTCTCACAGTTAATTAGCAACCACTTACGTGAGCTGTTCTTTGGGTATGAGTGCGTGCGCAAACTTGCCAAAGCCGGTGTTGATGCCATACACAACTGCAGGGAAGAACAATTCAAGTTGGAAAAGATTAAATCGGGTACTGTTGCGAAATAACTGACGGCAACAAATTAAAACAACAAACAAATCACAGTAGTTTTTTTTTTAACAAAGCCCTTAGTTGACAAAATGATGACACTTCTACTGATTGGACCATCTATATTTTAGAAATATTGAATGATAGATAGATCAGGCAATGACTCGACTTGTACAATACAGAACTGAATGGAACAAAAGATGGATAGCTGAAGTCTTTGGGTCTGTTTTTGTTTTTGTTTGTTTGTTTGTTTTGTGTTTTGTGTTTTGTGTTGTATATTGTTGTTTTTTATGGCATTTTAAAATGTATGCATGGTTGTATGTAAGTGTATGGTTGTATTTTGTAAATGCGTATGTATGAGTATGAATGTATGGGTGCATGTGTGTATATAGATATGTATAGTTTTACATTTTTATGATGTATAATCATGTATAGATATATTTCTATTTTTATTAATGTAAATTCTGCTTCTATTCAGTTGTTAACTGTGAGCATAAATACTAATAAACTCAAACTCAAGAAAACTCCAAAATGTTCCAGGATTTTGGAAATTAACTTACACTACAAGTCAAAAGCTTGCACATGCCTCACTGAATGTACTATGTTTTTTAGTTGGAACAAGCTCTTTAAAATGAATGTAGCAGCACAAAGCACTTTAGGACTTTATCATATTATGTATGTTTGAATGTATAAATGTGATAACTGTTTTTGCTGTTTTTATTTTATACATTTTATTTACTTATGTGTGTGTGGGTTTTGTTTTTTTTGTCTGTTATAAGAGCTGCACTGAGGCAAATTCCTATCAACTGTGTTGACATGGCAGTAAAATATTGAATGAATTTATTTTGGTTACATTCAGTTCCAGTGAATCAACATATTTCACTGTGTTTGTAACAAAGAAACAAATATATTGTTAACAACAATAAAAAAAATCAAATGTAACATCTCAAATACAATACATTCATGACTGAAAAGGTATAGGCCAAAGTTTATTATGCCTACCCTTATTCCATTACTTACAGTTATCCCAAAATGTATAAATGAAAAAATGAAAAAATGAAAAATTATTAACCTTTTACTGTACAAAAAGTACTCAATTAATAGTTTTGTAACTGTCAAATATATAATTTCTAAACATTCTTTTAAACTTGCCTAAAGTACTACACATTTTTAGTTAATCTTTGGCATTTTTCCATAATTGAACCCCTACAACTGACACACATCTATTTTTTTACATTTGTCCTGACCTTTGCTTTTTCCAGCATACAAATACCCCATAATTCATACTTACTGTCCCTCACTGAAAACAACCCCTGGATACAGTCTGGAAGTGTTTTGTTTTTGGCTCTATAAATTATTTGTATCATTTTAAAGTGAACTATATCCATAAATTTTAAAGTATGTGAATGAATGAATAATGGGTTGGTTGGGTCACTATAATCAGCTTTGTTGATTATTCTTATGTCTCTTTTTGAAGTAAGAAGATAGCATTTGTGTTTGTCTTATAAGTGTTTCCCCATACCTCCACACAGTATGTCATGTATGGAACTATGAGTGAACAGTACAGAATGTATAATGATTTATGATTCAATATGTCCTTAGGTTTGTATAATATTGCAATAGATTTAGACATTCTTAATTTAACATGATTTATGTGTGATTTCCAGCAGAGCTTATGATACATATTATCACACCCAAGAATTTGTTTTCATACACTCTCTCAATTTCTACATCATTAATCATTATTTTTGTATCAGAATTTAGTTAAATTTAATGATAATTTATTAATATCAAACCATTTCTTTAGGATTTTCAATTCTCCTTCAACTGTATCCATGAGTTGTTTCCAATTTTGCCCGAGTAAAATACATTTGTATCATCTGCAAATATTACAAATTTTAATCAATCTGAATTTTTCATTCTCTTGAAGCCATTTTGATCTAAAGGCTTCTGCTTAAATGCTTGAAATTTGTTTCTTAGACAAATATAAATAGTAAAGTTGATCCTCTGTATGAATTTCTTTCCAAAGCCTTTGCCTTTCCATCAAGGGCAAAGAATCTAAAATATAAGATAGTTTGGATTTGTTTAACACTTTTTTTGGTCACTGCATAATTCCATTTGTGTTATTTCATAGTTTTGATGTCTTTACTATTATTCTAAAATGTGGAAAAAAGTAAAAAAAATTGAAACTCCATACCTCTGTTTTCTCTTATGATGGTGTCGATGACATCTCTGGCTTTACTGACTCCCTGCTCAGCCTCAGCAGTCAACTGGGAGGAAAACACAAGATCAGGGGCCAGTTGCATGAAGCTAGTTTAAGACCAGTCTAAGCCTTAGACTGGGGCCAGTTGCATAAATCTAGTTTAAGACCAGTCTGCCAAAAGGCATAACTGCACTTATGCCCTTCTGACACCAAGCAAAACCCCACTTTTGACACTGAACAAGCATTGTGGGTAGAGGATTCTAACAGCACTTAGGTCAACTCAAAATGCATGCTGACGTAAGTAATGCTAGCATGGCAGCATGATCACATCATTTTTTAGTATCCTATTCATATCCTAATTAA
>NW_027283691.1:0-61192 GCF_046629955.1 Centroberyx affinis | reverse complement strand
TGCACTAAATTACTTTTTCCACACTATGACAAAGTTTCATAGTGCCCAGCTGTAGTGAAGTGTTTTACTTCTGGTTCACTGTGGCTCTTAAAGTCCAGTGCTGTGGTTACTGTGCCATGATAAAAAAATAAAATAAAATAAACGTCTGAGTCTGGGATATCAGCTGCTTAAAAATCTAAAAGTAAATGTGAACCTTGTGAGATGTTTCCACTCATACTGTTGTGTACTGGCCTGAAAACACAGTAATGTAGTTTGTACCGTATGGTGAATGCTTTTATCTAAAGCACCTCAGAATACCAAGAGTAGATAAACCTCTAGTAATTGACAGCCCAGAGGGAATTGAACCCCCAACCCTGACAGTGTTAGTGCCTTGCTCTACCCAGCATGCACTAGTCCCACAGAGGAAATGGAAGCACAGGACGGTTTCTTCCTGTGAGCAGTGGAGCATCACTTGTGCAGAGATTGATGTTACCCGGGTCAAAACCCTCGGCTTATTACATCAGCAAAACGTCATTCCAAGGTCGTACGCATCCAATTAACATATTGATCAGCTGCCAATCATCCACACAGCTATTGATCTCTGGGTTATCTATATCAGCGTAGTTCCGGACGCAGTGTCGTCAACCATGTGTTGCCTGCGCACAGACACAAAGACACACACATACAAACACATGTATACACACTACATACACAGTGTCATTAATCATGTACACATACACACAAAGTCAAGAGTCAAGATAACCCTTTATTACCCCTGGGAGGGAAATGGAATGGAAACAAAATGGGCGATATTTTCTCCAAACAAGATGGGCATTGGACAGACTGGGACCAAATTGTTGTGGAGATCACAGTGGTCACAGTGATCACATAAGGTCTAAACACACCACAGAGTTATTTACGATAGTTGGTCAAATTTCCATCTACAGCTTCCTCGTCATGTGTGTCATGACTGGAAAGACGGATAGAAGTGGTTTGAGGAGAGTTTATGTTAAAATGTGTCTCTAAATAGAACATAGATGAACTGTCAACGAAATCATCAATAACAGAAAGCAGCTCCCATAGTGCTGATGCTTGTCAGCAGATTCGATTCTATTCTATTCTATTCTATTCTATTCTATTCTATTCTGTTCTGTTGCTCTGTCAGTATTATTGTGTCCATGCTGATGGTGGCTTTCTGGAAAGCTTCCGTTAGAGAGGTGGCACTCAGGTCGTTCTAGGGCACCAGTGAGGGTGTGTGTGTGAGAGAGAGAGAGAGACAGAGAGAGAGAGAGAGAGGAGGGAGACAGAGAGAGAGAGAGAGAGAGAGAGAGAGAGAGAGAGAGAGAGAGAGAGAGAGAGAGAGAGAGAGAGAGAGAGAGAGAGAGAGAGGAGGGAGACAGAGAGAGAGAGAGAGAGGGAGACAGAGAGCCTTGCCAGCGGGGGGTGACATGGGAAAGGGGCAGTGACCTGTATCTGTGTGAGAGAGGAAAGAAAGAAAGAGAGAAGAGAGAAAGTGTGTGTGTATATGTTTTTTTGTGTGTATATATGAATGTGTGTGAACAACACAAGGCGACATGGGAAAGCTGTAGTAACCTGTGTGTGTGTGTGTGTGTGTGTGTGTGTGTGTGTGTGTGTGTGTGTTGACATGGGAACGCGGGAGCAGGCAGTTCACAGGGAAATGCTTCCTGTTTGCTCCCCCTCTCCACCAATCACAATTCACTTCCTGTCTGTCTGCCGGGCTAGTGGGTAGCGTCGCCACTCCATTGTCCCGTACACACACACACACACACACACACACACACACACACACACACAGGTGCTCCTACTATGGAAGTTTTTGTTTCACACACGTTAATGGAGTTCAGTTTGTAAAGTCATGCTGCGTCAGACCGCCTGTGATATAACGCACACACACACACACACACACACACACTGAGCAGCTTAAGGGCTAGACTAGGTCACAAATGTAATGAGACACACACACAAGGTCACACACATCATGCAAAGCACTATGGGAAATGTGCAGTGACCTAGGTTCGTGTGTGTGTGTGTGTGTGTGTGCTGCTGAAGTAACTCACTAATCAGATATTGATCAACATGTGCACGGTTCTGACCAGGGTTACATCAATATAACAAGTCAGATGTTTGCCTGCGGTGTGTGTGTGTGTGTGTGTGTGTGTGTGTGTGTGTGTGTGAGAGAGAGTGAATGGGAGAGAGTGAGAGAATACTCAACTACTACATTTTCATGAATCTCTTACTGTATTTTATATTCTAGAATACACTTCTAATAATATTTACATGAATCCATTCTTTTTTCTTATCATCGTTATTAATCTCATCATTATTGATTACTACCAAAGCTTTGGCAATATATACTGAATTGTATTTAATGCCAATAAAGCTCTTTAAATTGAATTGAATTGAATTGAAAGAGAGAAGACAGGCATGACATGTTAGCTTATTATCAGTGTCCTGCAGAAATTGGGGAAAAAATTGTTTATTTTCCACTGGCGCCCATGTATTTTTGGAATACATTAGAAACGGTTTGACTTGGTCCCAGGATCAATTAAGAAACTAAACACAGACAATATTTTCCATATTATTCCATCTAATTAACCTCTTCTTTTCCTCTCCCACTCCCTCCTTCTTTCCTCTTTCTCCCTGCCTCATTCTGTCCCCATTCTCTCTCTATTTTTTCCAGTTTAACTTTTGATGTGCTCTCTGCTAGGTTTCTAATGCTGCTTGGACCTTAGCAATAAACAATACACAGATTTCAGAATAAAGATCCTCTGTGTCTGTCCCCATCAGGTCTGGCGCTGGGTGACGTGCAGGGCAGTCAGCCAATAGGAATAGTTCTTACTGTGCTGGGGGTGGTGGTGTTGGATTTCTGCGCAGACGCCACGGAGGGACCAATCAGAGCTTACCTGCTAGACGTGGCCGACACGGAGGAACAAGACATGGCGCTCAACATCCACGCCGCCTCAGCAGGTAGATCTGATACACACACACACACACACACACACACACACACACACACACACACACACACACACACACACACACACACACACACACACACACACACACACACACACACACACACACAGACACACACCTTCCAGACGTGGCTGGATTCACAGAAACATGAATCACTTGTTGTTGTTTTCACTTGTATTTGCTCGTTAATTCCATTCCACACCGTTTTTTAATTTAGTGACTCATGGGACTGGCCAGCTGTCTTTGAATCTGCCTCCCAGAATTCATCAGCGATTTGTTGCTTTACTCATGTGGGCACTATGAAAGCATAAGCTAAAAGGTGTTCAGCCCACAAATTAGCGAGTCCAGTCTGAGAGTTTGATGTGTGCAGGCTGGCTTCACACTGGCGTCTCAGAGGAAACCACCGCCAGTCCCATGAATGGTGGAATTCAGATGGTCATGTGGACAACGAATGATGAAAAGTGAAAATGAAAATGAATAAAGCACACGCAGAGAAAGAGAGTGGACACACACCTTCCTCTCTTATTCTTCTCTCTCTCTCCTCCCATTGTGTGTGTGTGTGTGTGTGTGTGTGTGTGTGTGT
Source organism: Centroberyx affinis (assembly GCF_046629955.1). Lineage (NCBI taxonomy): Eukaryota > Metazoa > Chordata > Actinopteri > Beryciformes > Berycidae > Centroberyx > Centroberyx affinis. The sequence goes on along the minus strand of NW_027283691.1, from coordinate 57,633 downwards.
AGGTCTAGGCGGTGCGGTGGGCTATGCTCTAGGAGGTCTAGACTGGACACACACCTTCCTGGGAGCGGCCTTCAAGTCCCAGGAGCAGATCCTGTTCTTCTTCGCTGCCATCCTCTTCTCCGGCTCCGTGGTGATGCACCTCCTCAGCATAGAGGAGCAGCAGTACTCCCCCCAGCATGACCGGCTGGACCAGGTACTGTGTGTGTATGTGTGTGTGTGTGTGTGGATATGGGTTTTCCTCAACATGATGAGATTGGTCAAACATAACACATAAATTAAAGTTCTCCTCTCCTCTCCTCTCCTCTCCTCTCTCCTTTCCTCGCCTAGGAGAGTCCAGAGCCCGCCCACCCCCACCCTTCAGCCAATGGCAGGGCCGGGCTTCTGCACGGTGCCGCCCCCCAGCTGGAAATGATTGGAGAAGATGACATGATTGACAGCTACGACCTCTATGACCCCTACGGAGATGACCAATCAGAGCGTGGGGACATGGACATGGACTTCCTGGAGGTGGAGCTTGTGAGGAGTAAGTTCATGGACCCTCCCTCTCCAAGTTAAAGTAACGGTGTATCAGCGATGACAGATGTCACTCCAGATCTCCTCTTTTTGCCCTCTCTGTCTCTGTCCTTCGTTATCATGTCTTGATTCCTTACATCTAAACTAATCATCACTCTGCTCCTGTCGCTCTCTCTCCAGGTAAAAGTGACAGTGTTCTAGCCATGGCAGACGCCACTCTCGACCACCTAGACCATGATGCATTGTTCCTGCGCCACATAGAGCCGTCCATCTTCGCCGACCGCCTTTCGCCCTATCACGGCTCGCCTCCTCCTACGACCGCGTCCTTCTTCTCCACCAATCGCAGCTCTCCCCCGCCGGCCAATCTCAGACGCAGCAGCAGCGCAGGCAGCCAGGATCTGCTGCGCACCCAAAACAACAACCACCAATCGCACGCTCCGGGGACCAGGATATCCCGCCTCTCTGCGTTCTTACAGGAAATGGAGCATGATGACGGACAGGAGGCGTTGCTAAACAACCAGCTTAATGAGCAGCGGACGCCGAATGGTCGGCTGTTTGCCAATGTAGTTAATGCTAACCGGGTTAGCACTAGCGCTAACGGGCTGAGCACTAAAGGACAGGCTCACCGTGCTGGAATGATCAAAGGTAGGTGCTGATTATAATCGTTTTTTTGGTTACATCACTCAGTGCAATTGTAGATTTACTACTTTAGTACTTTTTTATTCTTTCTATTATTTATTTTTGTGATTAAGTTTTTATTGAGATTTAAAGGAACATTACAGTGGTATTACAGCAAAGCCATGAAAATATTTACCTAATGGCACAGAAACACCCCCCCCAAGCCCCTATGATCTCTATTAAAAAGAAAGAAAAACAAAGAGAATAATTAGAAATTGAAAGAAAACAATACTCTACATAGACATCACCTTTTTTTTATTCTCCATATTTTTTTTTCCACCAAAGCTGCCATCAGTAGCGCCTCCACCTTTTCCCAATGACAGCAATCTGTATGTAGAAGAACAATTGTCCATCACTTTTAACAATCTTCCGTCTCTTCTTCCAGCTGCGAGTACGGGAGCCTCGATGCGCCAGTCGCGGCGCCGCCACACCTTCTACCGCCAGCCGTCCTGCACCTTCTCCTACTACGGCCGGGTGGGGAGCCACCGCTACCGCTACCGCCGGGCCAACGCCGCCTTGCTCATCAAGCCCTCCCGCAGCATGAACGACCTGTACGAGGTGGAGGCCAGACACAGGAGGAGGAACAGGCAGAGGAACAGGAACCGCAGCGGAAACACCAACTCCTCCAGCGGAGACACAGAGAGCGAGGAGGGGGAGGTGAGTGACACTAATCCTGAGTGAAGGAGAGGGGGAAGGGAAGATTGGGTGGGTGAAGAGAGGAATAGACCTCAACCCTGTCCCTTATCCCACTAGTAGAGGTAGAGGAATAATGATGGATGGATGGATGGATGGATCGATGAGAAGCAGGAGAGAGGAAGGGATGGAGTGAGAAGTAAGGGAGGAAATGAGGGATGAACAGGGAGATGAATAATGGCCTCTTGTTTTTAGGCAGACACACAACACACAGCTATCTTTATTGGAAGTTTTTCAGTACAACACTAACAGCAACAAACAGGAATAGAAAAGAGACTACGACAAATGTTATCACACTCATGACCTGATCTCTCTCCCTTTTTCCCTTCTCTCCCTCTCTCTGTCTGTCTACACCCCCTCCCCTCTCGTTGTCTTCTCTCTCTCTCTCTTTCTCTCTCCCTCCGTCTCTGTCCGCCTGTCTGCAGGTGGAGACCACGGTGCGGCTGCTGTGGCTGTCCATGCTGAAGATGCCTCCGGAGCTGCTGCGGCTGTGCGCCTGCCACCTGCTCACCTGGTTCTCCATCATCGCCGAGGCCGTCTTCTACACCGACTTCATGGGACAAGTCATCTACCATGGAGATCCCACCGTACGGGCAAAAACAGCTAGACACACACACATATACACTTGCATACAACACTTACATACAAAACTAACCTTCTCTCTTTCTCTCTCTCTCTCTCTCTCTCTCTCTCTCTCTCTCTCTCTCCCTTCCTCCCACAGGCTCCTGCTAACTCTACAGCGTTAGTTAATTACCATAGAGGAGTTCAGATGGGATGTTGGGGACTGGTTATATACGCCATGACCGCTGCTGCATGCTCAGGTAACACACACACACACACACACACACACACACACACAAGTTCAATTAACTTTCAATTCATTTATTTCGCAAAGTAGATTTTCTTCAAAAGTCAATGATTGAAAAACTTTTGACATGAGAAAATCATGATATCCAACCTAAGAAATAATTCAGAATGAATTTTCTGTCACTAGTGAGTGAATTGTGTTTATTAACATTTAACTTGAGTTGAACAAGCATTGATTCTAGGCTCAACACACACACACACACACACACACACATATCGCCTCATTAACACGGCAATGCATCACATACATGAACGCTCACACCATACACACATGCATGAGCACGTGCACACACTTGTTGGACGAATAATACATCTTGACATGATGAACTCTAGATCAAACAATCAGCTGACTTTTATCTCTCCCTCTCCATCCCTTCATCCAGCTCTCCTTCAGAAGTATCTAGACAACTTTGACTTGAGCATCAAGGTCATCTACATCCTGGGAACTCTTGGATTCTCCATAGGTAGGAACCACCATCAGAATAGAATATAATGGAATAGAATAGAATAGAATGTCAAGTTTGCTTTAAGGGAAGAGCAGCTGACAAGTAACTCTGGGAGTTCTCTGGCTAAAGTTGTTTTTTTTTTTTCCCCTCCATAGGAACCGCTGTCATGGCGATCTTTCCCAATGTGTACGTCGCCATGGTGATGATCAGCAGCATGGGCATCATCTCCATGAGTATCTCCTACTGTCCGTATGCTCTGCTAGGCCAATACCACGAAATGAAAGAGGTATACACACACACACACACACACACACACACACACACACACACACACACACGCACACACTGCACATACACCTTAAAGCAATATTCCACTTAGTTTTAATACAGAGGTGATTCGGCTCTTGACCGCCATGAAAACCAGAATATAAACTAATCACCAAGATCTGATGCAGCTGGACGTCTTGTACAACAATAGCCTGAAAACTTGTCAAATGTTTTAGAACATAATTTTTCCCAAATAGCATTTTTATTGATAGAAGAGAACATAGTGGAGGGATACAATTTAGGAGAGATAGTTCCTGTTTGGGAGACTGGATCTACTTTTATTCTTAAATATTTTAGTGTAGAAGTCATTTTTATTTTTTTTTATTAAATGCTTGTATGGACAGTGTCCTAAAATTAAGAGATACACACACACACGCACACATACAAAAACTGATCATTAGGACTAGTAATTGTAACGGCAACAATGATTTTTTGTTTTGCGATGATGTTGTGGAGGCCACTGTCACTCACACTTACTTCAGCTTCAGCTTTTACTGAAACCTAACATTTCTTTGTCTCTCTCTCTCTTTCTTCCTCTCTCTTTCTCTCCCTCCTCCAGTACATCCAGCACAGTCCTGGTAATTCCCGGAGAGGCTTTGGCATCGACTGTGCCATCTTATCCTGCCAGGTCGGCCTTCAACACTTTTTTTGGTGATAAACTCTGTCTGTAGCTCTGTGTGTATTACATTGAGAAAACTGTGTTGTAATATAATGCGTTGTTGTTTTCCAGGTGTATATCAGTCAGATCTTGGTGGCCTCGGCTCTGGGTGCGGTGGTGGAGGCGGTGGGCAGCGTGCGCGTCATTCCCATGGTGGCCTCAGGGGGCTCCCTCCTCGGGTTCCTCACCGCCTTCTTCCTGGTCATTTACCCCACGCCGCACCACGGGTGAGAAAACCACCGGGCTTACATCAGGCTCATGAAAATTTGCTGCATGTCACCCCTTCCTTTAAATCTTCAAAAACAGCTGAACTTCAAGTTGTGATACATAAACAGCAAAATTCAGTGTGGAAATGATTGTGATTGTGATTGACAGGGAGGGGGAGTCGGCCAAAGCGTCGGAGAAGCGGGCGTTGACGGTGCCGGACAACACCAACAGCGGCGGCGGCGCCATGGCTGTCACCGTGGTTATAGAGAAACCCAGCTTCCTGAAACTCAACAAGAAGGGCAAGGCCACCACCACCACCACCACCACCACCACCTCCTGTCACGTGGAGAATGAGTCCACTCTGTGATTGGTCGGCGGGATTCGACAGACCGGGAGTTACAGGTTACCGCCGAAACAAATGACGTCACCTTCAACATCGAGCTAAGGACGCCCCCCTCCTGCTGCCACTTACTGTCAAGACTGAGTAATGAATGCTGGGAAATAAAAAATAAAATAAAAATAAAAAACAAAAAAAACACAGACAGAAGAGAGAGAGGAGGGTGGTTTGCCTTAGTCTGGTCTGGCACCTGCTCATCTTTTCCTGGCTTTGACTCGTTTGCTCTGATCCAATGTGGTTCAGCCGCTTTATTTCTGGATCTGAAGCAAGGTCTTACATACATTCTGAGGTCATGTCATGATTTGTTGAAGTGAGCAACTCATTGTCCGGCATGGGACCAGCGTTGCACCGCACCAGCCTGCCCCACTGGGTCCGACAAGGCGTTCTGGTCCCAGTGCCGTTCCCGCTGTCGCCGAAATAATTCCTTCCACATAGCCGTCAAGGAAACTTGATTCACTTGTCAGGGTCGTCCAGAACTGAATGATTCGTAGATCGTGGTCTTACAGGACGATGTAGTTGTTGTTGTTGTTGTTGTGGAGAGAAACAGTCGTCTCTCTCTCTCAGGGGCTCTGGGAGGTGCTACTGAGCAGCCGCCTGGACAGGAAACTTCAGGGGACTCGCATACATACGCACACACACACACACACACACACACACACACACACACACACACACACACACACACACACACACACCTTCCTTCCACATTATCATCGGGGTCAACACGGACGAATGAAAACCTGAATACTGAACATTAGTCCTCGAAGCTGCAATCATGTGAAAATGCTGAAACTCGTTCTTCCTCGCTGACGGACCGGACGCTTGAGTCTTCGCTCATCGCCGGAGACGCTGAGTGACATGAGAGAGAGTGTGTGTGTGTGCCGACTGGGCGTCTCCTGCAGAGGCACCGCGCTCGCCAAATGAAACCCAACACGCTCTGCTTTGCGGGGACTTTGACAGGACTCTGCGACTGTAGCTTTAAGACTTTGGAGACCTTTTTAAAGCAGCGTCTCTTGAATGAAACTGTGGGGCAGGGCCCGAAATGTGTCTGTTTCTTTTGGGTTCCCCACATGAGAAGTTTTAATGAGCCTGGTTCCCGGGGAAAAAAAACAAAAAAAACATTACTGAGCTTGAGTCCCCAAATGGTATGTGGGCCGGTTTCTTTTCGCCCTTTCCTCCACATGGCAAGAGTGCTAACATGTTTAATTGAGCCTTTTTCCCCAAGGCAAAGACCACATTTACTCAGTTTGGGTCCTGCAGTAACAATATTATGAAGGTGTAGAGTACGGGTGTAAGCTCTTTTGTGTATTTAAAGTTAAAAAAAAACAATATGGACACTGACCTCCATAAGAGTGAAATTCCAGTAAAGAGGATAGATGCAATACGTGCAGTATACAGGGCATTACTACCCCCAAAAGATTAATTTACTGATATATTGAGAAACCAGAGTAATGTTTTAAAATCTTATGATGTTCATGTTTGTTTTGAATAATCAGACTAACCTACATGCTGCATGTTAGAGGAGCAGAGAAGAGAGACAAACCAAACAACAGAGGAGAGGAGAGAGGTGGAGTCAGCCTTTTGTTCCCTCTCCCTCCCTCTTTTTTTTTATTAAAATTTTTTTTGTTTTGTTTTTTTGAAAATGCCGTCAGCACAGTGTTTGCGTGTCACTAACTGCACATTAGCTGAGTTGCTGTTGTTGTTGAAGGATCATTTGAAATCCTCTCTGAGACTGTGGGGGTGTTGTGTTCGTTCTCCTCAGAGCGCCAGAAGGACGGGGCTTCCTGACACTCTTGGGGCTATTCCATTGGATCCAGTTTCTGTACCAATGTTCATCAGAGACTGGAGTGGGTCACCAGAATATTAGAATGGATCCTGAGATTTTGAGAAGGTTAAGAAGGCTGAATAAATGCCTCTATTCTTGAGAATTAGTAACCTATAATAACAGGGTCAGTTTTGTTACATTAGGTTGTTACATTTTGAAGTTGAAAACAAAGATCCACTGAGGAAAACTAGAGGAGTACAAGATCTATGGGGGTTTGCTTTGCAATCCTGGAGTTGCTTTGCTGGTTCCGCTGCACTGGGCCAACTTAATCAATCACAGAGAAGTAGATGAGAGGATTTCAGATGCTACTGAGCTCTGCGATGCGGCACGATACAAGACAGCTGAGTGGATGTCGGACAGAGTGCCTGCTTTAGGTAGAGGAGACGAGGAATGAAGAGAGGGGTGAAGGGAGAGAGGGGGCTGGAGACTCGCACAAGTCTTTGTGTTAACTGTCAAGACTGTAACAAGTTTGGCAGAATTAGACTTCTGAACTTGGGCTTAACTCACAATATCATAATGTAAACAGAACCTAAATTGTAGGGCAATCCCAGCAATTCCAACTTTGTAGTAAATTTGTAGTTTTTCTGGAGACAAAGAAAAAATGCCCATAACCACAATTCTAAAATACCACAAGACCCCTTTCTTACCCCTCTCTCTCTTTCTTTAATCTTCCTCCCCGATTGGTTGGTTAAACCGAACAGCTTCAGTTAGTTTCATCAAGTTGTCCTTAGGATTTGCTTCTGATTGCACCATTTCGCATCCCCAATTGCAATTAAAACAAATGCCTACCAGGAGGGACGCAAAATGGCTTTTGCAACATGGCTGCAGATGGGAGCTGTAACATCAGATGAGATTAAAGGACGGGCGGGGGAGTCGTGGTCGCTGAGGAAGTGATGTACTGACAGGTGGATACAGACTACACCGCCGCCTACAGGTCAAATATATGACTAAACCCACATAGGGGGATCCATGCAAGTTGTAAAAAATCTAATCTCTTTTCAGTACTATTGCTATTGAGTGTAAACCAATAAGATTAAACAATCTTAATCTTAATCTTTGGAATGTTTCCGTAGCAGACGATGCTGGGCATGTAAAACCAAACTTGAACTTTGAAAGGCAAATGAAAGCATCCAGATTTTATGTGTTGTTTGTTTTCTGACAAATCAGATCAGTCGTTGCAATAATGGCCTCTGTTAATCAGGCGGGGATCAGCAGGGGATTGTGGGTGGGATTGCGGGTGGTGTCTGTGTTTCTGAGAATGTTTGTCTCGACAAAGCCGGGTTTCTTAAGGTGGTGAAATCCTTTCTCAACTGCTCTTGGTGTTTGCATGGATTTGGGTCAATTCCCTCTGAGCTGACTCAGTTGAAACATATAAATTGGAGGGAATCAAAATGTAAATTTACTAATGGAAGAACCTTTTTATTTTTAACCATTTAATTTAACAGTATAATGGAAAAGTTTGTATTTTTTTTTGTTTTAGAAGATAATTAAACATTTGATCCCTTCCATTATTTAAGGTATATTCAGTCTGTCCCAGAGTGGAATAGAGAAAGGTATTTTGCATCCTGGGTTGACCCTGCTGTGGACATGGTTCCAGTACAGGACAATGACAAAAAAAAAGGAAACACAGGTGCCATGACTATTGAAGAACAAGAGGTTTTGGAAGGCTTTCACGACGCCTAGGGCAATAAAAACTTGCTGCATAAATAATGGACATATATGTACAACTTCAGTTTAAGTAAAATATGAAAAATCACAAAATGTGGAGTTACGGGCTTTGCATGCGACAACACCGATATGCATGTGTGGAACACCAAAGTATGACTGTGTACAAATCACTCTAGCTCTTTCTTTATTGTCCTAGGTCAGGGATTTATTTTCTAATGCATGGCTGGATGTTCGTGTCTTTTGTTTGAACTTAATGTGTAAAAACAAACATGTACTCTTTAACCTGAAGCATCGAGCTGGCTCTGGGTTGGTACACTCTTAACAAGCACATGACTTTTTTTTTTTTTTTTCTGAGTGCAGTTTGAGACGATACAGATCTTGTGTTACTTTTCAACACGATGCGAGGAGTTGCTATGAAACGTGTTTGAAAAGCAACACGAGCTGCGTGTCGTCCCTGACTGCGCTCCTTGTTAAAAGTGTAGCGGAGAAACACCGGGCCGTGAATACTTGAAGTGCAACTTGAGTGTTTCTGTTCAAACGCAATGGGAAGTCTTTGATTTGGGGTTTCGTTCTGACCGTCCCGAGCCTTTTACCATTGACTCTGGAATGTTGAGATGGCTCGGCCTCTCGCTCGGCCTGCTGGGAGATTGAGTCCTTTCTTTTTCTTTTTTTTTTTTGATTCCATCAGGTGACTTAATGTTTAAGTCAATGAATGTAAAAATGACTTCAGCCTGAATCGTTTTTGTTTTGATGTTCGACAAGCCAGGGGGTCTGACATTGCACAGAACTTGCACATACTGAGTAAAAAAAAAAATATATATATAGAACTGTCTTGCAAAAAGAAGAAAAAAAAAAACTGTGGATATTTATTTTTTTGAGGTTTCTTGTCTAATAATGGACACTTTCACTTTATTTCAAGAAGAATATATTAAAAACCTTAGAGTTCTATTTGCTGTTGTGGTTACAGGAGAGACGTTACAGAAGAGGGGGGAGAGGACTGGAATGTGTGTGAGCAGTGGTGTGTGTGTGTGCGTGTGTGTGTGTGTGTGTGTGTGTGTGTGTGTGTGTGTGTGTAAGTTCACAGGTGCTCACATGTAAAGCAAGTGGCGAGCGTGTGGTAAAATGTCACCTCAGTGTTGTTGTTTTTTTGTGTCGGTTCTGGTTCTCTGTTCTTTGCAATCAGCAGGTTTACACTTAATTCTGGAATCCACGGCTGCAATACCTGAGGTTCTTTACAAGGTTCTCCGTAACTTTTATTGTCTCCGTTCCCATGTTTTAATTCAACTAGAAATGTCTCCGCTGGTCTCTGTTCTTTTTACATTCATACAGAGCCACGGATAAGAGTTTGGCCGTCACACCTTGTCACAGGCAGCCATGTTGGCTCCGCCATCCATGGCTCCCTGGCTGTTGCTAAGTAACTGATCTTTAGAATGTTGGTGATGTCATGGAGGACGCTGTTTTCTTATTTACTACCAGCAGCAACGCGGCGGCCAAACTCTCTCTATCTGTGGCCCTGCATTTAGAAAACTGTGTTGACGACGGACGATGGAGAGAGTTGCCTATATACTTTTATCTTCACAGAGATTAAATCAAGAAGAATACTTAAAGAATGGGAAAAGTATGCACAGTGTACTATATAATATGCCTTGTCATTTGAAAAAAGATGTAAATATATATATTTCTCTTTTAGTTTCTTCTTTTTTTGCTGCTATAAAAAGCTGATTATTTTTGTTAGTAGTTTTGTTTTCTATATAAAGACTGTATATATCTATACGTTGTGTAAATATGCTTGAGCCTTCATATGTAGGACTCTGGATGAACACTGTATGGAGCGCACCTTTAAAATCTCTTCAGAAGCAAACCGACAATGCCTCCTTTGTTATTATTTGTTGAATATTTTTTTAAAAACCAAAAGTTATTGGTTGGGTTGATGCTCTCTTTTTGACATTTAGGTAGATGATAGATGTTGCCAGAGGAATTGTGGATATTGCTGATATTGCAGCAAAAAAAATCTTCATAATATCTTGGAAGGATTTCTGTCTTCTGAAGGCAGCATTGTATAATAGATTTATTTGAAAGGGTGGGATGGGATTTAGATGTGACGTAAATACAGTATTAGAAGCATTAGAATTTAAGAAGGATAGACAGAAATGTTATTCACATGAAGTTACACTGTGGGAATATCAAACTACTTTTTAGCCGGTGTTGTTAAACACCTTAACTAAAAGTACTTGGTTACTTCCTAATGAAAACCAAATGGAAGACTTTTTACAAAATTACTCTAGAAACAAAAGGTTAAGACTTTTAATACTACTCAAAAATGTAGCATTAAAAAAAATCTACCCATCCAGTAACTAGTGTAGCTGTAATTGCTTACTTGCTGTGCAACCCTAACATGCCATTTTAACAGAAACTGAAGGACAGCAGTAGAAACTTTTTGTGCAGGGTTACAAATGTCTAGTGAAGAAAAATGAAACTACAGTTTAGAAAGTCAGGCACCTTTAATTTCAGTCACTGAACACTGGAACAACCAAAACTATACTGAACAACAAATTGGTAATTTGAACCACACACATTTTATTCCACTGATTTTACACATAGATCTGAACAGTGAAAAGTGATGTATTTAATCAACAGGGCATGTGTATAAGAATCAGATCAGCATATATGTATAGCAAAAACTTATAAAACAATAAACAAGACGTTTTGCTTCTCACTAGTGTTTTGCAATATTTAGCAAAGGGGCAAAAATAGGTTAGTACAAGGCCAAATGTCAAGGTATAATAAAATTTTTGAAATGAAAAAATAAAAAATAAACCAGATAATAATAATGTGCACATATAACATCAACCAAGGATAAAAAAACAAAAGCAACAACAATGACCTGCAGTCGGTTGCTGCACTGCAGGGGTTCAGGTTAATAAAATGTTAACTGCTGTCGTCAGGCAGGATTAGGGTTTGTGGCTGCTGGTCAAGTAACCTGCTGGCCTGCAGCTTCAGCACTGCTTCAACATTTCTCTCAACAAAACATCTTTACTCAGCGTCTACCAAGTGGCAAAGTGCTTACCCATGATGCTGTGTGGTCAAGCAGAAGGGAGAGGAGAGGAAGATTGGAAAATTTTGTCTGCTGTCCATGCAGAATCAGATTTCTCTTTCTCTCTCACACACACACATTCTGGGTCAAAGTCCCTCTGTCTCTCCAAACAGAGAAACCAGAGAAGGAACCTGAAACTGCTCTGTGTGTGTGTGTGTTTGTGTGTTTGTGTGTGTGTGTGTGTGTGTGTGTGTTGGGGATTCTAACCCAGACTCATCATGTGACACCAGGACCAGCTGATGTCAAGGTAGGCAATTTGTGTGTGTGTGTGTGTGTGTTTGTGGGTAGAAGAGGGAAGCAATATGAAGTAATAATAATAAGGTTCACGTGTGTGTGAGAGAGAGCGAGATTGTGTGTGTGTGTGTGCGTAGTATATGGAGAAGTATAAACTTGCCAAGTCAGTCAGTGAACTGTTACAGGGGAAAACCACTTCATTATTCTATTTAATGACACACATACATCATTCCTGCAGTTCAGTTAGCATTTGTGAACAGCGCTCTCCCAATTTAATAGTCAATAATAAACAAATTCATATTGAGTACAAGCCCGTTCCAAACAGTTTTGCCACATATTCGTTCATACTTTCACTTTTTTGTACTACAGTTTATTGAAGTGCATCTAATAGCTTGGATACAATTTTGAGAGAAATGGTTTGGTTGGAAAAGAAGAAGAAATCTTCTTCAAGTCTTGTATTTCATTTTGGGGAAAAAATAAATTCATGCATATATCGTCTTTTCCTTACACACACACACACACACATACATCACAATGTTTAAATAATGAGCCATCGTCAACTGTATCGCTGTGCTTTGTGCACAGGTGTTATCTATTTCATATCCAACACTACATGCATAGATTTTAAAATGAGTCGTAATTGTGAAAACATCAATATTTGTCACTGTTAAGGCAGTAGAGCACACAGACGGACAGGGAGGCAGTTTTCCAGACACACATGAACTCTGATGTAGAATCACCAGGTTACATGAGATATTACTGACAAAACGTTTCTACATTTCCCCTGTGGTTGTTATGTCTTTACCTAGCACTTCTCTATCATACATGATCATCCTCAAGACACATGAAAATTTGTTACATCTGTTGCCCAACTGACCTGTCACCTTGTAACCATTAGTTGCTTTTAATTTTAATGATCTAGGACTTGAAGCTTGATCTAGGAATTGAAACTCATTGTCAAGTCACTCTGGCTTTAAAAATCGAAGCCTCTAGATATGAACATTGTTCTTTATCACAGAGCTGTTAATACTGTTTTCAACTGTTTTACTGCTGCAGTTGATTGTGTGACAGTATACAGTAGTTTTAAAGTGTGTTCGCCTCATTTTTGACCATATAATCTGTTTATAATCCTGATCCAGAAGACACATGATGCTGGTGTGGTGAGTCACTGCCCTCTGGTGGAGCTGAGCTTCAGACAGCCTCAGAAGATCTGATTTTAAACTGTTGAACTCATTCAGTCTGATTTCTCACTGTTTAGACGGGCAGGAGGAGATCTGTGCCAGAGGCAGGAAATCCGGTCTTCAGCTGTGTATGAATACAGTCATGCAGAACGTAGCTGATGCCATTATCCAGAGTGACTTACAGTGACTGGAACAGTAGAAAAGATCAGTGTCTGTGAATCCCATAATGACAAATAGTTGCTAACAAATAGAAGTGAGAGAAGAGAGGGAAGTGTTTCTCTCTTTTAGTCTTTTAAGTCTCTTCAGCAGCAACAGAAACATCCTTCATTCATTCAAAACTTCAACATCACTACTACTACTACTACTACTAAGAATAAACTTTATTTAAAAAGCAGGTTTGGAAGACAATGTTACAGAACACTTTACATTTAATGAAACATCAATCAGTAAAAATCTGAAAAAGGTGAAACAGAAACTCAAGGAAAAAAACAAAACAATTGATTGAAACAATCAATGCCAATTGGTCTGAATGAGAAATGCAAACAATGCAAACAAGCAATTTTGAGGCTGGAAGACAAAATGCTGAAACCTTTTACCCCATAATGTGACAAGTAAGTGCTTGGTGAAGAAAAGTAAATTTCAAAATGTCAGTGTATCCATGTCCCCATTTATAGTCTTTTTTTTTTTTTTTTTTTTTTTAATCAAACAATTGTAAGGACTTGCCTCTGCTTTCCTAGGCTAAATGAATAGAAAAATAAACATAGTGCATATGCCTCCATTAATTCATTTTGGAAAGTAAAAACGAGCGACCTACACCAACCATTACATGTGTCTTACAAAAACCTCACCTGACACTGTCAAGTGTTTCATGACCCAATAGTAAAATGCCAAAAAACACTCCATCAATAGGAAAATCAAGCAGTTGTTGAAAAGTTGTCTCTTTGGAGGTTTCTACAGGACTCAGACGACACACTTCCATTTAGACACTTGGAGAAGTGATAAACAAAGACATTACAAGTAGCCTTCAATAAGTAGCTGAAAGAGTACGGTAACTGTTACAAGTGTTTATACTTCTCGAGATGGGCTTGCTTCTAGTATGTTGATGCAAGAGCGCGCTCTGTCTCTCTCCATCTGTTGGAGAAATGTTGTGCTGTCTCTCTCTGTCTTTCTGTCTGTCTGTCTCTCTCCTTATGTCTCTCTCTGACGTCATCGGCTCCGAATGTCTCTAACTTCCACACTGGCTTTATGTAGCAGTAATGGCTCTAAACAAAACTAGTGATAAGAACAATCAGACAGTATATAGTACAATATTTCTATTAAAAATGTCATAACTGGGCTTCCATACAATATTGTTGTAACTCTAAATGTCTTGAAGTGCATTTGATACAGCGATGTATTGCAATTCAGTTGCATTTTGTCTTTCAATAAACAACAGTAAATATCTCATTGGGAGATAAAATGTCAAAATCAGTTTTACTTCAGAGAGAGAAAAGCCATAAATCAGTTGCTAGATGAAATTCAAGATCTTTCAGACCTTCAAGCCACTGTCTCAAGCTCATTTGTTTCTATTTCCAAGGGCATTTTCACTTCATCAAGGGCCATTTCATGATGGATGTGGATCTCTCAAACAGTTCAGAGATAAAGGTTCACCAGTTTCACAGCAAGTCCAGTCTCAGTCTTAGTTTCTCCAAAGTGGGAGGGAAGGATGAAGGTATGGAGGGAAAGAGGGATGAGGATGGATGGAGGGAGGAAGGCAGCTGCTTTGATGTTGTTTGTCCCTCAATGGTTTGTTTTGTTCAACTTGAGGAGAAAGTGTGTGGTGTTTTCATTTATTGCTCTGCTTTTTCACATATTTCTCTGATAATTCTCTCTATTTCTGTCTCTTTTTCTGTTCCTTGGTGTCCCTGTTGTTTTCTTTGTCAGCCTCTCTCTCTTTCCCTGTGTCTGTATTTGTCTACCTGTGACTCTTGGTGAGTCTGTCTGTCTGTCTGTCTGTCTGTCTGTCTGTCTGTCTGTCTCTCTCTCTCTCTCTCTTTCTCTCTGGACCGGTCCATCTCCTCCAGATTAGAGGGGTCAGCGGTCTAAGCGGACTGCTCCATGTGGGCCAGAGAGCGGGGTGTGGCGGTGAGGCTGAGCGTGGCCACGCTGTGAGCTATTGCCAACGCCGTGCCCGAACATTTATTCACCGAGTTCCTCTCCCCCTCTGCCCCGCTCGTCCTCCCCCCTTCTCCCTCCCCCTCCTCCCACTCCCTCGCTCCCCTCCTCCTCCTCCTCCTCCTCCACAACCGCTTGAAGCTGTCCGTCACGAAACAGTAGACGACGGGGTCCAGGCAGCTGTTCAGGCTGCTCAGGGTGACCGTGACGTGATAGGCCAGCACGTGCCCCGCCCCCCGGCCCGGCCCCGCCCCTCCGGCCTCCACCCGGAAGTACACCAGCACCTGCCGGATGTGAAACGGCGTGAAGCAGACGGTGAAGACCACCAGGACGGCGGCCAGCAGCCTGACAGCGCGCGCCCTCCTGGCTCGGCTCTGCTGGGGCACGGGCCCGTGGCTGGCGGTCAGGAAGCAGGCGACCCGCAAGGTGAAGCCGACCACAGCCAGCAGCGGCAGGAGGAACTCCAGCACCGTGAGGTAGAAGAGAGCCGGCAGGAGAACGCAGGAGGAGCTGAACTCCAGCGCCATGGTCTGAGAGGAGGGCAGAGGACAGTGACTCACAAACTACTACTCCTCTCTTTAAAGTGATGATCTGCCTGTTTTTATTCTCTCTATCGCTGACTGATAAAACACAGCAGTGATTCAAACTATACCCAGTTCATGAAAGCTTTTACCTGGTGTCTAATCTCCCGTAGCCACACAAACGACAGAGGTCTGGAGAAATTCTCATGAGAAAACCTGGGATAATGAGACTTTGCTGAGCCGAAGACAGCATAGATTGATCGGCTCTCAGTTTGAAATAGGATTGTCCCACAAGCCCCTCAGAATGGCTCTCCTGTTTTGGGCTGGGAATAGGCTTTTGCGCGGCCCACTGCCCACACTGGTATCACGTCAGTTTTATTTTACTAGCTAGCTAACTGTAGCAACTTCCTTGTTGTTCTATGACAGTAAACAACTGAGCACCAGTGCCATGCTGAAATTTGACTGGTTTGAATTAAGAGGTTCCACAGAGTCGGCGGCCTTTTCTATTGTGTTTAAATTTCTCAGTCGTTTGAGGCGGAGGTGTGGCAATGCAAATTTACCCGATGTCGGGTAGGCCTTTCCCGGGAAAAATAATGTGACGCACAGGAGGTGATGCGTTTTCCATTTCCAGCAGTAACAGTTTATCCAGTGTTTTTTTTTGGTAAAGGGTTTGATAAGGGTCAGACAATTTTCTCAACCCACAGAGGAGCATGTAATCCATCAATAGAAGTTAAAACATGAAAATCACAAAATCTATTATCTATCTATCTCTGTTAATGTAGTGTGTGTGTGTGTTTAGTGCATGTGTGTGTACCTGGAAAGAGTAGGTGACCACCACTGCAATGAACCAGACGGCGGCACTGACACACCTGGCTGCTCCGGTGGTCCTCCACCGATGGAGAGTGCTGGACGCATGGACCACAGCCAGGTAACGATCTATACAGATACTGGGAGGAGGGGAGGAGATAAGGCAGTGGAGGAGCAAAGAAACAAAGGGCCTTTATATGTTAAGCCAATTTATAGTGAGGACACTACAGACACTAAAGAAGACGAGGAGGAGAGGAACAACATACATTTCTATGTAAAGTCAATTTATTGTGAGGAAAGGAGGGAAGGGAGGAAGGAAATGAAGGAAGTAGGAGGAAGAATGGAAGGGTAAAACAGTGGAAGAAGGAAGCAAAAAGAGAAATGCAGGCAGCGCCCCCACCTGGTGAGGAACAGGATGCTGCAGTACATGTTGACGAAGTAGCTGAAGGTGTGGACGTAGGAGCAGGCCATGCAGCTGCCCCCGCTGTGGTACAGCGCGATGCGGGCGGGCAGCGACAGCGCCACCAGCAGGTCGGCCACGGCCAGGTTGATGGTGTAAACCACGGGGGGCGACGGCTGGGTGGAGGCTCCGCAGAACACGTAGAGGGCCAGGCCGTTCAGCAGCACCCCCACCACCAGCATCACACAGTTACACACCTGCAGCACAGGGCGGCACACAAGACTCTAATGACCGTTGAAGTCAAGCGGGTCAATTCATGAATTAACTCATCAGTTCCAGTTCTAGTGAGGAATTGGAACTGGAATTTTACCTAAAAAAAACTACAGTAAAAAATAATTGGAATTGAATTGGAATTTCAGGAAGTTTAATTTAACTCAATGAAATGCCATGGGTTTTTTTGCCTTTTTTTTGCTTTTTTTTCTTGCCACATATGTGAGATTATACGTAGTGTTATTGGCCCATGTTATCAATACCGAATATCATAAACTGTTAACTGTTGTATTTGATTTGTTTAACTGTCTTAGTTGTTTAGCGAGTTAAGACAACCTCTCTTATGCGGCATGTGAACCGGTCCTTAGAAGTGAAATTTTATGGAATTTCATGGAATTCAGTTCTGTTTCCTGTCATTCCAATTCAATTCCAAAAGGTATAAGACTGCATTACTTATTTCTAGTATTTCGTTAGGTTTCAAACTGTAGTTACACGCTAGTAGACCATTTGTGTTGCTTGGTAAATTTCATAGCTACTCAATTGAGTGACCATGCAGAATGAATTATCACAACTAATTCTTGAGAAGATTCCCATTGATTTCCCAATCACAAATAAAATATCAATGCCATGAGATTTGCTTTTCAGTCTTTTATGAATAGATACAGGTTATTAACTTTGATAACCACTACAGTTCATTGCAGTAAAGCCTTTAAAATACATTTAATCATTCAACAGCAAATGATGACCACTAAAACAAGGTTGGTTTTGAATGGAAATGGACTGATCTAGCTCTCTTACCATGAGAGAGACCCAGACAGCGTAGAAGTCTTGGTACAGCTGGACGTCCAGGTGGGCCAGCCTGTGCAGGTACGGCGCCCCCCACTGTTGGTCCCATGTACTGCAGTTAGTGGGAGCCAGAGTCTGGGTGGGGAGGAGAGGCAGGGAGGAGGGGGCGGAGCTGAAGTTGGTAAGAAGACTCTCCATTGGTTGAGGAGGATGGATGGAGGGCGAGACTGGCTTCTGAATGGTAGGAGGGAGGTGAGGAGAGGAGAAGAAGAAGGGGAAAGAGGAGAGGAGAGGGGAGGGGAGAAATTAAGTGTTGATCTGTTTATATTTAGTAAAAGAGGAGAGAATAGGGAGTGAGAGCAGAGGAGAGGAGAGAAGAGAAGAAGAGAGGAGGGGAAAGAGGGAGAGGAGAGGAAAGGAAAGAGAGGAGGGGAGAAGAGGAGACAAAAAGAGAGGAGGGTTGACAATTTACATTGAATCTATACTGGTTTTGTAATATAACAATGACACAAAAAACTAGTACTGCTAAGTAAATCGATCCAATTCAAACTTAACTAAACAGCTACTGGAGAGACGTTTATCTATCCATTCTTTCCTACCTTTCCTCCTCCTCTTTCCTTTCCTTCCTTTTCATCCTTCCTCCCTTACACTCTCACAGCAGGGAGCGACCCTGCACCTTCTGGCCATAACTGCTTGATTTTCCAAGGTGTATCTATTCCAGGGATTTGCACTGATGACCTTTAACCTTTAGGCTCGTGCTGCCCCGTGCAGACAGACAGGGACTCCCATAGTGTTTGATGGAAACAGACGCCTCAACCTTTTAACATGGAGTCTTGCTTCAGCCAGAGAAAGGTAGGGAAGCTTTATAAATAGACTTAGACAGCTCCAACCTGAAGTGATGGGGTGTGCTCACAACGGCTTAAAACAACTCAACACGCCAAGCTTAGTGAGCACACACACACACGCACACACACACACACACACACACACGCACACACACACACACACACACACGCACACACACACTAAAAGAAAGAGTAATGACCCTCGGGGATGAAAAGTGGTCAACACCAGCAGGAGTTAATCCAGAGAGAGAGATTTTAAAAATCCTCATCTTATAAACAACGTCTTCTTCTACTGTAGAAATGACCACATGGATCTTCATACACTCTCAAAAAGGATGTGACACTTTCAACAAAGTTAGGTGCATGACCCTTTTTAATATGAGGCATGTCAGCGTGTGCCGCTATTTAACACACCTTTGACACATGTTTTCAACACAAGATATATGTTGTCTGTAACTATAATAGATGTAACGAACGTGACACATCCTGTTTAAATGAGTGGAGGCTTTGAAAATCCTCAACTTCCAAACACTGTTCCCCTACAAGAGGTTTGCAAAAGGCCAAAAGTAGTAAAGGAAAAGGAACGCTGATTTGGCTTAGAGGATGTAAGGAGAGAAGCTCTTTAGAAAGACAAGAAAACTGTGGCAAAACAAAACTAAGAAATTCAAGGGAACTCTTGAACTGAAGACAGTCGTGCAACGCACTTGTTCTGTAAGTTTTTAAGATGCAATAGCCAAATAAATAATGGATTTTTAATATTTCTTAAAGAGAAAATCACCTTTTTATCCTTGTTATATCTGCAGCATGCAGTTTTCCAGTGTGTATGAAAGACAGAGAGAGAGAAAAACTGACAGAACTCATCAAAGATACTTTAAATATAAACTTTCAGTGTTTGTGCTTCGCTCCTGAAATCATTCCTCTCTGCCTGTCAGTCAAGTCTTCTTAGCATCCTAAGGATTTCTCATTGAAACCAATGGGTGCCGTTAGCCACAAGTTAACATTAAAATCAATCATGGAACCAGTGAACCAGTGAAATGAAAGTCAACCAATGAAAACTGTTAAGCTGCTTTTTGGGTTACGGAAGGACAAATTTAACAATCTTTTTCTGCACAATGAGACTTGAGGAAGATAAATAACAAACTACAATCAGTGTCTAATTGTCAAGGTATTAATACAGAGGGCCATGTTGTAGGAAACATAGCTTGGCAGTGGTAAGGTTTTTTTTAATCAAAGGTGTTCAAATGAAGACAGCATCAAATTTGAATGATTTGAATGAAATTTGTCTGTTTGACTGTGCTTACATTTAATTTCTAGCTGCTTGAAGCCTTCCCATGATTTGGGAAGTTAATTTAACTTTTAAGTTACTCTGGAGACGTTACAATGGTCTCACCAAAAGCCAAGGCAGAAAACCAAGTTAACTTTCCCTGAATCAGGGCCATGCAGCTGGCTGCTGAAACTATCACTAGACAGACCCGCTGGTTATGACAAAAAACGTCCTCCTTATAAATACCAGAGACAGATGAGTGCCTATCTGTTAACACGTCCTGCAGAGGAAGATCTTTCCACTCTTCATCATCATCACACAGACAGCTGGATACAACATGGCCAGGAGCCTGGATTCACATCCACAGCTTAGCAGATCGGATCAAACCAAACAGCACATCTATAGGTTCCTTCAGCCTAAACTTCACATCAGTTTCATCAACAGCACAGTGAACTCAGTCACTTTAAATGAGTTTTCATATATCATCGCCCCATAGATTCATGCAGCTGTAGCCTAAAGGAGAGAGAAGCAGGTTGTTGGTTTGAAGTCCTGCGGCAGATGGGACAGTCTCCTCTCCCTCAACAATTAGCACCGATGGACCTTTGAGCAACCTTTAACCCCCAGCTGCTCAGTGGCCATGCAGTAGGAAAACACTGAGCAGCTCCCTATATGTTCAACTTGATAAATTATGAGATTAAATGCATCAAAATAAATACAAAACCATTAGCTCATGAGGTATAATATATAATTATTTCATCATGTGGTCTGATTTGGTCGTCAAACAAGGATCAGTAAACAGGTTAAAGATCAGGTTTGTCTTCTGTTCCTGTGTTGGAACCTACCTGCTGCAGAGAGAGAGAGAGAAACGTTCCTCGTAGAAACAGACGACTTTTCTGAGGTTTTATGGAAATAGTCTTATTTCAGAGTGTGTAGGTTCGGCCTCCTTCGGTAGTTTCTGTTTCTTTCTCTTCTTGCTTGTGTCTGCTTTCCTTTCCGCAGTCGTTCAGAAGTTGTTCAGAGGAGAGAGAGAGAAGAGAGAAGAGAGAGAAGAGCGAGTCGGGATGTGAACCCATGAAGTCTCTCTCTCTCTCTCACTCTCTCTCTCTCTCTCTCTCTCTCTCTCTCTCTCTCACATATCACACCCAGCCCCACAGCAGAGGCACAATGCAGGAATGACAGGAATAGAATAGAAAAGAGTAGAGTGGAATGGAAGAGGATAGGATAGGCTATTGTAGAATAGAATAGAATAGAATAGAATAGAATAGAATAGAATAGAATAGAATAGAAGAGAAGAGAATAGGGCAGACTGGATTGGACCAGATTAGAGCAGAACAGTATACAGTTTCTTTATTTTATTTTATTTTATTCTCACGCCATTATCGCTCCTCCTCTCTCCTCTTCCTCCCTCCTTCCCCTTTTTCTGTTAACAATGTCAATCTTAATTTTCTCTGTTGTGAAGTCTCTCCATTTCTCTGTCTCTCTCTCTCTCTCTCTCTCTCCATCTCTCTGTCTCTCTCTCTCTCTCTCTCCATCTCTCGCTCTCTCCCTCGCTCTCTCTTTACCCCCACTCCATCCCCATCACCCTTTCTCTCTCTCTCTCTCTCTCTCTCTCTCTCTCTCTCTCAATATATAAAATATTGATTAATGAAGCAAGGAGGGAAGTAAGGAAGGAAGGAAGGAAGGAAGAAGGGAAAGGAACAGAGAGACTTGATTTTTTTTAGGAGACTCGTCTGTTTTACTGTGAGAGGAAGGAAGGAGACTGAACTGTTTCACTCAAGTGGGTTTTCAATAAAGTTTATTTAAAGCTTTCTCTGGGGTGGTCCCATACTGAGTCCGAGGGAAAGATATTCTACTTTGCCTCTGTTTGTATCTCTGTAAATACCAGACTCATTTAGGGAGACAGAGGGAGAGAGGGAGACAGGAGGAGAGAGAGAAGAGAGAGAGAGAGACATAGAAACGAACAGAGCGAAACACACACAAAGAAACATAAACTGTTTCTGTAACTGTTTTATAAAGCTGCCAGCCTGTGAACCCCTTAAATCTCTCTGATTTTACACAAACACACTTCTAGGAATAGGAAGAGAGACAGACAGAGAGAAACAGAGGAGAGGGAGAGACAGAAAATGAAAGGACATACACAAAGATAGAGAGAACGACAGAGAGAGAGGGGGAGGATTTTCTTTTACACTTTTATTAACACAGATATATTATTTGGAGTGAAGCAGCACCTCATAAACCATGGTGATATAAACAACTGGAGAGGTGGTAACCACTTAAAGTGTGTGTGTGTGTGTGTGTGTGTGTGTGTGTGTGTGTGTGTGTGTGTGTGCATTTAGGTGTGTGTATGTGCATGTGTATGTACATCTGTATGTGTGTGTGTGGCAGTCTGCAGCACACGTCAAACAAACCGCTCTATAGCGCAGAGCTGAGCAAAAATAGTAGTGAATTAATTTAGCTCACTCATAGGAAACTAATAGGGAGCGTTTGATTTATTTTACACTGCGGTGATGTCACCACAGTTAGGGCTGTGCAAAGTTGCCTGGCTAATGTTTAATTGAATGTTTCTCGGCTTGTTCAAATATTTGAAGCCGTTGTCAGATCTGTCTTGGCCCCGGCTTGTTTAAAATCCTCAAGACAGAAAGGAAGGATATTCCACTTGACTCTTTGGGGATTTAGTGCGTATTCGTCAGAGGTGGAAAGAAATATTTTCAAGTGTTTAAGAAACCCATTTCTGGAAACTGGTGCTATTATTGTATTTGAGAATGAAGTATTTTGGGGTTGTGAACTGGTGCTCTGCTCTAGGAGGTGACTCAGCCTTAATTCCCCATCTTGTGGAGTTGAAATGATCATGATGTTGTGCTGGCATGCTGCTGCAGAATCTTTACTGACTGTTTTTACATTGGTTCACTAATGGATCCACCAACAATTGAGAGCTGAGGTTTGTATTTGAAACTGTATAGATTTTGTGTCTGCATTGCATCTTCAGTGTAAAATAACTGTTATAAATGAGAAAGAAAAATGAATAAAGGTCAGTTTTCAGTGTTTCAGTGTAGAGTGAAATCAGGCAATCTGGGACAGTTTTTGCAAATTCAAATTCTGCAACCTACTCTGACATCGCCTATTTAGACTGTTCATGTCTAGCCTTGCTGGACATCTAGACTCAAGCTTGATTCAGTATCAGTTTGGTTTACTTGAATGTTTATATCATGGTCACTTGCCAAAGATTTGAGTGCTAATTAAGAAACGACTACTTATTTATGTTTCATCTCCTCTTTATCTTTTACTGGAAAAATAACCCATGAGAAACAAAATGGTGAGCTACGGACCCCAGACTTTTTTTTGTCATGGAAGAAAGATCAGATGTTTCCTACAACTTAAAATCTGAGAAATAAAATGAGAAATCTATAACTTGTTGAATGTTGTTGTTGAAGTGATTCGAGGTTTGAGATAAAAGCCAGGTAGAGAGACAGGCAGACAGGTAGGCCCATTTTCACCATTGCTGTTGCCACGGCGACCGAGACGCGTCAACATTGATACCCGGCGTGAACAAGGGCGGCCGAGGGCTAGATTCCGTTTCCTAGCAACACCAACATACTGAAGAACTGACAGCCACCACCAAGGACATTATTCATTTTGTTTTTTTATATCTTCCTGGGAGAAACGTGTGGGGATATAACGATAGGACACAAATGACAACAAATTTAAAGCCATTTCTCAGATTTTTTTGAAACTCCGATCCTTTTTTCCGCCGGCAGCGGAACGAGTTATTTCTTTTTTTGTATCACACGGAAACACTGGGGACGGAATCCAAATCCATAAACAAACGTAACGTTAGCAACAGTTTGGACAGACCCAAACACATGCACATAGGGCAGTCATCTAAGTACATAGAAGATGTTTAAAAACACATTTCAAAGTGGATTCTTGTCTATCTTATATAGCATCGGTAGCAAACCTCTGCAGATATGGGATAAAAAGGTAAGCAACGATTTGTTATTAAAGCTACGAACCCAGCCTCCTAAAACCAAGCTTCCTTAGCTAGTTATGCTAATGCTAACTATGTGTCGTTATAAGTTACGTTAACTATATATATTTTAATCAGTAATTATTGGAGCGACGCCACGACGTGTGACCATGTTTATTATGTAGTTTTTGCGTTAGGTTTAGGTTTAAACAATTTTTGTGTCAGGTAAACTTAGTTAACGTTATGGCTCAACTACGCACAAGTTTAAACCACTTAACCTTGATAACGTTAATCACCATATTGCCATAGCTAGAACCATCAATCTAGAAGGCCACTGAAATCAGCAAGGCCCTAATAGTTAGTTCATAGCTCATATTTTTTCCTGATAGAATGCACAGCAGGCTACAAACACAGTTCGGACTAGAAAGTATTGTTTTGTCTAAATATTGCCTTGTGACAATTCAACTGTAACACTGTAGGATTTGAATGGCTCAAGACCCTTAAGTGTCACAACGTTTATAGACTTTGGCCATATTCACTGTCACCATCTTTCCTGTTGACAAAGACAAGCAGGGGGCTGTTCCCATATCAGCCCGTCATTCTCCTGAGCTGCACAAGTTGCCACAATGATTGGCTGAAACAGGCATAAAACAAATGTTTTATCAGCTGCCAAACAGACAAACTGGCTACTTGTGAAAAGCTACTAGAGTTGATATTTACCAGCCACATCTACCATAATACGTGTTTAGCATGCCTTCAATGAATCAGTTTTTACTTCATCTAACTAAATGTTTTTGGTAAGTAGTATTAGACAAAACTATGCTTTCTGGTTGGAATTGTACAACTGGCAATTTTTTTTACGCACAAATCATATTTTGCCTTGCTGGAAAAAGGGGTTGTATTTTATTAATGAAACCTTTATTTAATCAGCTTAGTACTGTTGAGATCACATATCTGTAAACCTGTTCCTTAAGTCTTACTGTATTCCATTTAGATGGGGTACAGATCATGAAGGCGTCCCTGTTCATCTCTGTCCGAGCTTTAGTGACAGTCAGCAGAAATGGATAATTGCTGAGGAATTTTGCGTGTGTCTTCACAGGTGAGGAACGGTCATATCAAGAGAGTCACAGACAACGACATCCAGTCAATGGTGTTGGAGGTGGAAGGGGCCAACGTCAGGTGAGCTGGTGTCTGTCTGTCTGTCACGGATCCTTCAGCTCATGTTGCCTCGTTCAAGCACTCTGTTTCTCATCCTCTCTCCTCTTCGCAGTACCACCTACATCACGTGTCCTGCAGACCCCAAGAAGACTTTGGGCATCAGGCTTCCTTTTCTGGTCATGATCATCAAGAACCTCAAGAAATATTTCACCTTTGAAGTCCAGGTAGGGCAGATACTCCTACAGACGCACACACTTTCCAAGTCTTGGTGGAGTTAAAAAAAACCCAAATCCAAACATAAACTCAAGGCTGTGATTTTGTTTTTCAGTTTGTTCCCCAGAATATTGGGATTCATGGTCACTCGTTCTTTCTCTGTCTCTTCTTCACACCCCGTAGGTTTTAGACGATAAAAACGTGCGTCGACGGTTTCGGGCGAGCAACTATCAGAGCACAACGCGGGTGAAGCCGTTCATCTGCACCATGCCCATGAGGCTGGACGACGGCTGGAACCAGATTCAGTTCAACCTGTCGGACTTCACCAGGAGAGCCTACGGAACCAACTACATTGAGACGCTACGTGTACAGGTTAGCACACACACTGCAGACTTTACTATCGACAGTCTAGGAACCAACTAAGGTGCTGTATGATATAATAGATATAATATAATAATAGATATTTCTCACAGACACATAAGACACACAGATAGATAGAGAGACAGACAAAGATTAAACCAGATATAAACCAGGTACATTTAACTATATTGAGACGCCAAGCACGCAGGTTGGTCAAATAGGTGCACTACAGCCGCAAATAAAGATTATTTTCATTATCGATTAATCGATTATTTCTTCGATTAATCGATTAATTATTTCTGTAAATAGTAGTCTATAGTCTATAAATTGTCAAAAATAATGACAAATGCCTATCACAAGTTACCAGAGCTGAAAGTGATTCTTAAAATTGCTTACTTAATTTGACCAGCAGCCAAAAAACCCCAAAGTTTTCATTTAATAATGATATGAAACAGAGAAAAGCAGCAAATCTTAGCATTTGTGAAGCTGTAACCAGACAATGTTTGGTATTTTTACTGGATAAATAACCAAAACAATGAACTGATTATAAAAATTATAATCGATTAATTTTCTTGCAATTGACAATCAATGAATCAACTTATCGTTTCAGTACTAAGGTGCACACACAAATGCCTTCCTGTGGATCTATGCTAACTGTAGGATCTCTATAGTGTCCTTGTCAGACTGTATTCTCTCTGTCTCTCTCTCTCTCTCTCTCTCTCACTAATGTCTGGTCTCATTTCCTCTCAGATCCATGCTAACTGTCGCATCAGGAGGGTGTATTTCTCCGACAGACTTTACTCTGAGGACGAGCTCCCAGCAGAGTTCAAACTCTACCTGCCTGTCCAGAACAAGGCCAAGGTGAGACACACACACACACACTTACACACACATGTACACATGAACCAGCATGCATGTACTTGCTTATACAGACATACAGTCACTCACATAATTATATTACGGTGAATGTGGGAAAATGGTAAATGTATAATATAGTCGCACGAGGCTCTCTCAGTTCTTGAGTGTCCTGCTGAATGCATATCTGTAACACCATGACTGTAACACTACACTTCTGCACCTGAGGGTTTTTTGATGACTTTGACCAGATTAGGACACCGACTGAAAAGTATATGTTGTAGTAAAGCCTTATTAGCAGGTTTTTGCCCTCATGGACTTATGTTAGATTCTTTAAAATCACCTAATTGAGAGGCAAGCATGTTTTGCACATCCACATCTTTTTACAGATAGATGGAAATAAGTCGTGTAGGCTAGTAGTGCATCCACTATTGGACTGAAATAACTAAAATATAAAATACATTTCTTGGCCAAACTACATCTATACTGAATACGTAGACTATCAACACAATATAGTAGTATCTAGTCTGCCTACTAGAAGTAAAGAGGCACACATGCCACCAGTTTTGGTTAAAAAAAAACCCAAACAAAATTGGCCTCAGTTGCGATCCATCCTTACTGTGACTGTGATGCAGGTCAACCAGGTGGGTGTGCATGAAAACTTACCAAACACTGAGGCATGGTCTGCCTTGGCCAGATTTCTGATGTTGTTGTCTTATATGAACTAACCTCCCGCGCCTCACACTACACAAAAGGCAAAATACTACTACAAAAGCCAATCCGAAGAGGTCATTTGGCCACGTGGAACGTCGTGCCAACAACAAAATGTAGCCACACGACTGAGAGCCTCACGCTACTGTGACTTGTGCGTTCTACACACATTACATTCACCAGATTTACCCCAGATTTACCTTGGGAAATGTTTACATTTACAACCCCACTGGTAAAAGTGCACCTATACAGGTAAATGTATACATTCACCATTCACCGTAACCTACACACTCAAGAGTTGGCCTGTAATAAAACTTGTGGTTTTGTCTTGAAGCTTCCTAACAACTGTCTCTCTGTGTGTGTTTCTGTGTTTCTTGCAGCAGTAGAGCCTCCAAACCTGCACCGTTCCCCCATTCCAGATGTGGAGCTTCGCTGTGAGATTGTGTGTAGATATATGAAGAATATTAAAACTTTGTAATGTCATTGTGGAACCATGGGTCTTGTGTTGCTCTCTGCACAATAAAGTTGTTTTTATGCACTGATCTGCCCTCGTTTACAGATTTAAATGCGCAACATTGAGCCCAACAAGCTGGAGCTCAGTTGCAGCAAGGCTTAGTAAGGAGGGATTTGAGCCTTTGTAGAGATAACAGTATCATTTCAAGTGTAAATTGGGGTCCATGATGATAAATACAGTCTCTTTTCCTTCCTGAAACACCCCATATAACTTTCTGTATTGGCACACAAAACTACACTGAGAATAAACACTTCCTGATATATGTCAAGGAAATTACAGGTTCTACAGCGGCCATATTACATGTGCTGCCAAATTACCATTCAAGAATTTTCATTTAAATTCAAATAAGCTTTCTTAATGAACATAATTTCTAACTGTGTGGTGTTAACTCCTGATAGACTGAAGGGCCAGCACTGGCTGAAAAAGGTACAAAGGGGAGAAAAAAAAAGACAAGTCCATGTACAGAATATAAACAATCTTTATCAAACATCACAAATTATTTCAATTGAAAGGTTTTTCAAAAAATTACTTCCATTCCCAAAACATATTTTCTCTGTTTGACTTTTTGGCTTTCTTAATACAATATGAACAAATTAGATTAATACATTCATTTTTACTACATGTGGTAAAGATTGCAGAGAGAAAAAAAAAAAAAGGCTCATACAACAATTCAATCACAAAAAAAATATTCTTAAAAGACAAACCAACTTAAAGCTGCATCTTCAACATTTTCAACAATGCAAGAGCACAGACTCACACTGCAGCCATGACGAGTGGAAACAGACGTTTCAGTTCACAGGGAAGATGTCAGGATCCTCTCACTTCACAGCTTTTATCTCAAGAAAATCTCAAAACAAAAAATCACTTCCAGGTGGGCCAGCCTGTGCAGGTACGGCGCCCCCCACTGTTGGTCCCATGTACTGCAGTTAGTGGGAGCCAGAGTCTGGGTGGGGAGGAGAGGCAGGGAGGAGGGGGCGGAGCTGAAGTTGGTAAGAAGACTCTCCATTGGTTGAGGAGGATGGATGGAGGGCGAGACTGGCTTCTGAATGGTAGGAGGGAGGTGAGGAGAGGAGAAGAAGAAGGGGAAAGAGGAGAGGAGAGGGGAGGGGAGAAATTAAGTGTTGATCTGTTTATATTTAGTAAAAGAGGAGAGAATAGGGAGTGAGAGCAGAGGAGAGGAGAGAAGAGAAGAAGAGAGGAGGGGAAAGAGGGAGAGGAGAGGAAAGGAAAGAGAGGAGGGGAGAAGAGGAGACAAAAAGAGAGGAGGGTTGACAATTTACATTGAATCTATACTGGTTTTGTAATATAACAATGACACAAAAAACTAGTACTGCTAAGTAAATCGATCCAATTCAAACTTAACTAAACAGCTACTGGAGAGACGTTTATCTATCCATTCTTTCCTACCTTTCCTCCTCCTCTTTCCTTTCCTTCCTTTTCATCCTTCCTCCCTTACACTCTCACAGCAGGGAGCGACCCTGCACCTTCTGGCCATAACTGCTTGATTTTCCAAGGTGTATCTATTCCAGGGATTTGCACTGATGACCTTTAACCTTTAGGCTCGTGCTGCCCCGTGCAGACAGACAGGGACTCCCATAGTGTTTGATGGAAACAGACGCCTCAACCTTTTAACATGGAGTCTTGCTTCAGCCAGAGAAAGGTAGGGAAGCTTTATAAATAGACTTAGACAGCTCCAACCTGAAGTGATGGGGTGTGCTCACAACGGCTTAAAACAACTCAACACGCCAAGCTTAGTGAGCACACACACACACGCACACACACACACACACACACACACGCACACACACACACACACACACACGCACACACACACTAAAAGAAAGAGTAATGACCCTCGGGGATGAAAAGTGGTCAACACCAGCAGGAGTTAATCCAGAGAGAGAGATTTTAAAAATCCTCATCTTATAAACAACGTCTTCTTCTACTGTAGAAATGACCACATGGATCTTCATACACTCTCAAAAAGGATGTGACACTTTCAACAAAGTTAGGTGCATGACCCTTTTTAATATGAGGCATGTCAGCGTGTGCCGCTATTTAACACACCTTTGACACATGTTTTCAACACAAGATATATGTTGTCTGTAACTATAATAGATGTAACGAACGTGACACATCCTGTTTAAATGAGTGGAGGCTTTGAAAATCCTCAACTTCCAAACACTGTTCCCCTACAAGAGGTTTGCAAAAGGCCAAAAGTAGTAAAGGAAAAGGAACGCTGATTTGGCTTAGAGGATGTAAGGAGAGAAGCTCTTTAGAAAGACAAGAAAACTGTGGCAAAACAAAACTAAGAAATTCAAGGGAACTCTTGAACTGAAGACAGTCGTGCAACGCACTTGTTCTGTAAGTTTTTAAGATGCAATAGCCAAATAAATAATGGATTTTTAATATTTCTTAAAGAGAAAATCACCTTTTTATCCTTGTTATATCTGCAGCATGCAGTTTTCCAGTGTGTATGAAAGACAGAGAGAGAGAAAAACTGACAGAACTCATCAAAGATACTTTAAATATAAACTTTCAGTGTTTGTGCTTCGCTCCTGAAATCATTCCTCTCTGCCTGTCAGTCAAGTCTTCTTAGCATCCTAAGGATTTCTCATTGAAACCAATGGGTGCCGTTAGCCACAAGTTAACATTAAAATCAATCATGGAACCAGTGAACCAGTGAAATGAAAGTCAACCAATGAAAACTGTTAAGCTGCTTTTTGGGTTACGGAAGGACAAATTTAACAATCTTTTTCTGCACAATGAGACTTGAGGAAGATAAATAACAAACTACAATCAGTGTCTAATTGTCAAGGTATTAATACAGAGGGCCATGTTGTAGGAAACATAGCTTGGCAGTGGTAAGGTTTTTTTTAATCAAAGGTGTTCAAATGAAGACAGCATCAAATTTGAATGATTTGAATGAAATTTGTCTGTTTGACTGTGCTTACATTTAATTTCTAGCTGCTTGAAGCCTTCCCATGATTTGGGAAGTTAATTTAACTTTTAAGTTACTCTGGAGACGTTACAATGGTCTCACCAAAAGCCAAGGCAGAAAACCAAGTTAACTTTCCCTGAATCAGGGCCATGCAGCTGGCTGCTGAAACTATCACTAGACAGACCCGCTGGTTATGACAAAAAACGTCCTCCTTATAAATACCAGAGACAGATGAGTGCCTATCTGTTAACACGTCCTGCAGAGGAAGATCTTTCCACTCTTCATCATCATCACACAGACAGCTGGATACAACATGGCCAGGAGCCTGGATTCACATCCACAGCTTAGCAGATCGGATCAAACCAAACAGCACATCTATAGGTTCCTTCAGCCTAAACTTCACATCAGTTTCATCAACAGCACAGTGAACTCAGTCACTTTAAATGAGTTTTCATATATCATCGCCCCATAGATTCATGCAGCTGTAGCCTAAAGGAGAGAGAAGCAGGTTGTTGGTTTGAAGTCCTGCGGCAGATGGGACAGTCTCCTCTCCCTCAACAATTAGCACCGATGGACCTTTGAGCAACCTTTAACCCCCAGCTGCTCAGTGGCCATGCAGTAGGAAAACACTGAGCAGCTCCCTATATGTTCAACTTGATAAATTATGAGATTAAATGCATCAAAATAAATACAAAACCATTAGCTCATGAGGTATAATATATAATTATTTCATCATGTGGTCTGATTTGGTCGTCAAACAAGGATCAGTAAACAGGTTAAAGATCAGGTTTGTCTTCTGTTCCTGTGTTGGAACCTACCTGCTGCAGAGAGAGAGAGAGAAACGTTCCTCGTAGAAACAGACGACTTTTCTGAGGTTTTATGGAAATAGTCTTATTTCAGAGTGTGTAGGTTCGGCCTCCTTCGGTAGTTTCTGTTTCTTTCTCTTCTTGCTTGTGTCTGCTTTCCTTTCCGCAGTCGTTCAGAAGTTGTTCAGAGGAGAGAGAGAGAAGAGAGAAGAGAGAGAAGAGCGAGTCGGGATGTGAACCCATGAAGTCTCTCTCTCTCTCTCACTCTCTCTCTCTCTCTCTCTCTCTCTCTCTCTCTCTCACATATCACACCCAGCCCCACAGCAGAGGCACAATGCAGGAATGACAGGAATAGAATAGAAAAGAGTAGAGTGGAATGGAAGAGGATAGGATAGGCTATTGTAGAATAGAATAGAATAGAATAGAATAGAATAGAATAGAATAGAATAGAATAGAAGAGAAGAGAATAGGGCAGACTGGATTGGACCAGATTAGAGCAGAACAGTATACAGTTTCTTTATTTTATTTTATTTTATTCTCACGCCATTATCGCTCCTCCTCTCTCCTCTTCCTCCCTCCTTCCCCTTTTTCTGTTAACAATGTCAATCTTAATTTTCTCTGTTGTGAAGTCTCTCCATTTCTCTGTCTCTCTCTCTCTCTCTCTCTCTCCATCTCTCTGTCTCTCTCTCTCTCTCTCTCCATCTCTCGCTCTCTCCCTCGCTCTCTCTTTACCCCCACTCCATCCCCATCACCCTTTCTCTCTCTCTCTCTCTCTCTCTCTCTCTCTCTCTCTCAATATATAAAATATTGATTAATGAAGCAAGGAGGGAAGTAAGGAAGGAAGGAAGGAAGGAAGAAGGGAAAGGAACAGAGAGACTTGATTTTTTTTAGGAGACTCGTCTGTTTTACTGTGAGAGGAAGGAAGGAGACTGAACTGTTTCACTCAAGTGGGTTTTCAATAAAGTTTATTTAAAGCTTTCTCTGGGGTGGTCCCATACTGAGTCCGAGGGAAAGATATTCTACTTTGCCTCTGTTTGTATCTCTGTAAATACCAGACTCATTTAGGGAGACAGAGGGAGAGAGGGAGACAGGAGGAGAGAGAGAAGAGAGAGAGAGAGACATAGAAACGAACAGAGCGAAACACACACAAAGAAACATAAACTGTTTCTGTAACTGTTTTATAAAGCTGCCAGCCTGTGAACCCCTTAAATCTCTCTGATTTTACACAAACACACTTCTAGGAATAGGAAGAGAGACAGACAGAGAGAAACAGAGGAGAGGGAGAGACAGAAAATGAAAGGACATACACAAAGATAGAGAGAACGACAGAGAGAGAGGGGGAGGATTTTCTTTTACACTTTTATTAACACAGATATATTATTTGGAGTGAAGCAGCACCTCATAAACCATGGTGATATAAACAACTGGAGAGGTGGTAACCACTTAAAGTGTGTGTGTGTGTGTGTGTGTGTGTGTGTGTGTGTGTGTGTGTGTGTGTGCATTTAGGTGTGTGTATGTGCATGTGTATGTACATCTGTATGTGTGTGTGTGGCAGTCTGCAGCACACGTCAAACAAACCGCTCTATAGCGCAGAGCTGAGCAAAAATAGTAGTGAATTAATTTAGCTCACTCATAGGAAACTAATAGGGAGCGTTTGATTTATTTTACACTGCGGTGATGTCACCACAGTTAGGGCTGTGCAAAGTTGCCTGGCTAATGTTTAATTGAATGTTTCTCGGCTTGTTCAAATATTTGAAGCCGTTGTCAGATCTGTCTTGGCCCCGGCTTGTTTAAAATCCTCAAGACAGAAAGGAAGGATATTCCACTTGACTCTTTGGGGATTTAGTGCGTATTCGTCAGAGGTGGAAAGAAATATTTTCAAGTGTTTAAGAAACCCATTTCTGGAAACTGGTGCTATTATTGTATTTGAGAATGAAGTATTTTGGGGTTGTGAACTGGTGCTCTGCTCTAGGAGGTGACTCAGCCTTAATTCCCCATCTTGTGGAGTTGAAATGATCATGATGTTGTGCTGGCATGCTGCTGCAGAATCTTTACTGACTGTTTTTACATTGGTTCACTAATGGATCCACCAACAATTGAGAGCTGAGGTTTGTATTTGAAACTGTATAGATTTTGTGTCTGCATTGCATCTTCAGTGTAAAATAACTGTTATAAATGAGAAAGAAAAATGAATAAAGGTCAGTTTTCAGTGTTTCAGTGTAGAGTGAAATCAGGCAATCTGGGACAGTTTTTGCAAATTCAAATTCTGCAACCTACTCTGACATCGCCTATTTAGACTGTTCATGTCTAGCCTTGCTGGACATCTAGACTCAAGCTTGATTCAGTATCAGTTTGGTTTACTTGAATGTTTATATCATGGTCACTTGCCAAAGATTTGAGTGCTAATTAAGAAACGACTACTTATTTATGTTTCATCTCCTCTTTATCTTTTACTGGAAAAATAACCCATGAGAAACAAAATGGTGAGCTACGGACCCCAGACTTTTTTTTGTCATGGAAGAAAGATCAGATGTTTCCTACAACTTAAAATCTGAGAAATAAAATGAGAAATCTATAACTTGTTGAATGTTGTTGTTGAAGTGATTCGAGGTTTGAGATAAAAGCCAGGTAGAGAGACAGGCAGACAGGTAGGCCCATTTTCACCATTGCTGTTGCCACGGCGACCGAGACGCGTCAACATTGATACCCGGCGTGAACAAGGGCGGCCGAGGGCTAGATTCCGTTTCCTAGCAACACCAACATACTGAAGAACTGACAGCCACCACCAAGGACATTATTCATTTTGTTTTTTTATATCTTCCTGGGAGAAACGTGTGGGGATATAACGATAGGACACAAATGACAACAAATTTAAAGCCATTTCTCAGATTTTTTTGAAACTCCGATCCTTTTTTCCGCCGGCAGCGGAACGAGTTATTTCTTTTTTTGTATCACACGGAAACACTGGGGACGGAATCCAAATCCATAAACAAACGTAACGTTAGCAACAGTTTGGACAGACCCAAACACATGCACATAGGGCAGTCATCTAAGTACATAGAAGATGTTTAAAAACACATTTCAAAGTGGATTCTTGTCTATCTTATATAGCATCGGTAGCAAACCTCTGCAGATATGGGATAAAAAGGTAAGCAACGATTTGTTATTAAAGCTACGAACCCAGCCTCCTAAAACCAAGCTTCCTTAGCTAGTTATGCTAATGCTAACTATGTGTCGTTATAAGTTACGTTAACTATATATATTTTAATCAGTAATTATTGGAGCGACGCCACGACGTGTGACCATGTTTATTATGTAGTTTTTGCGTTAGGTTTAGGTTTAAACAATTTTTGTGTCAGGTAAACTTAGTTAACGTTATGGCTCAACTACGCACAAGTTTAAACCACTTAACCTTGATAACGTTAATCACCATATTGCCATAGCTAGAACCATCAATCTAGAAGGCCACTGAAATCAGCAAGGCCCTAATAGTTAGTTCATAGCTCATATTTTTTCCTGATAGAATGCACAGCAGGCTACAAACACAGTTCGGACTAGAAAGTATTGTTTTGTCTAAATATTGCCTTGTGACAATTCAACTGTAACACTGTAGGATTTGAATGGCTCAAGACCCTTAAGTGTCACAACGTTTATAGACTTTGGCCATATTCACTGTCACCATCTTTCCTGTTGACAAAGACAAGCAGGGGGCTGTTCCCATATCAGCCCGTCATTCTCCTGAGCTGCACAAGTTGCCACAATGATTGGCTGAAACAGGCATAAAACAAATGTTTTATCAGCTGCCAAACAGACAAACTGGCTACTTGTGAAAAGCTACTAGAGTTGATATTTACCAGCCACATCTACCATAATACGTGTTTAGCATGCCTTCAATGAATCAGTTTTTACTTCATCTAACTAAATGTTTTTGGTAAGTAGTATTAGACAAAACTATGCTTTCTGGTTGGAATTGTACAACTGGCAATTTTTTTTACGCACAAATCATATTTTGCCTTGCTGGAAAAAGGGGTTGTATTTTATTAATGAAACCTTTATTTAATCAGCTTAGTACTGTTGAGATCACATATCTGTAAACCTGTTCCTTAAGTCTTACTGTATTCCATTTAGATGGGGTACAGATCATGAAGGCGTCCCTGTTCATCTCTGTCCGAGCTTTAGTGACAGTCAGCAGAAATGGATAATTGCTGAGGAATTTTGCGTGTGTCTTCACAGGTGAGGAACGGTCATATCAAGAGAGTCACAGACAACGACATCCAGTCAATGGTGTTGGAGGTGGAAGGGGCCAACGTCAGGTGAGCTGGTGTCTGTCTGTCTGTCACGGATCCTTCAGCTCATGTTGCCTCGTTCAAGCACTCTGTTTCTCATCCTCTCTCCTCTTCGCAGTACCACCTACATCACGTGTCCTGCAGACCCCAAGAAGACTTTGGGCATCAGGCTTCCTTTTCTGGTCATGATCATCAAGAACCTCAAGAAATATTTCACCTTTGAAGTCCAGGTAGGGCAGATACTCCTACAGACGCACACACTTTCCAAGTCTTGGTGGAGTTAAAAAAAACCCAAATCCAAACATAAACTCAAGGCTGTGATTTTGTTTTTCAGTTTGTTCCCCAGAATATTGGGATTCATGGTCACTCGTTCTTTCTCTGTCTCTTCTTCACACCCCGTAGGTTTTAGACGATAAAAACGTGCGTCGACGGTTTCGGGCGAGCAACTATCAGAGCACAACGCGGGTGAAGCCGTTCATCTGCACCATGCCCATGAGGCTGGACGACGGCTGGAACCAGATTCAGTTCAACCTGTCGGACTTCACCAGGAGAGCCTACGGAACCAACTACATTGAGACGCTACGTGTACAGGTTAGCACACACACTGCAGACTTTACTATCGACAGTCTAGGAACCAACTAAGGTGCTGTATGATATAATAGATATAATATAATAATAGATATTTCTCACAGACACATAAGACACACAGATAGATAGAGAGACAGACAAAGATTAAACCAGATATAAACCAGGTACATTTAACTATATTGAGACGCCAAGCACGCAGGTTGGTCAAATAGGTGCACTACAGCCGCAAATAAAGATTATTTTCATTATCGATTAATCGATTATTTCTTCGATTAATCGATTAATTATTTCTGTAAATAGTAGTCTATAGTCTATAAATTGTCAAAAATAATGACAAATGCCTATCACAAGTTACCAGAGCTGAAAGTGATTCTTAAAATTGCTTACTTAATTTGACCAGCAGCCAAAAAACCCCAAAGTTTTCATTTAATAATGATATGAAACAGAGAAAAGCAGCAAATCTTAGCATTTGTGAAGCTGTAACCAGACAATGTTTGGTATTTTTACTGGATAAATAACCAAAACAATGAACTGATTATAAAAATTATAATCGATTAATTTTCTTGCAATTGACAATCAATGAATCAACTTATCGTTTCAGTACTAAGGTGCACACACAAATGCCTTCCTGTGGATCTATGCTAACTGTAGGATCTCTATAGTGTCCTTGTCAGACTGTATTCTCTCTGTCTCTCTCTCTCTCTCTCTCTCTCACTAATGTCTGGTCTCATTTCCTCTCAGATCCATGCTAACTGTCGCATCAGGAGGGTGTATTTCTCCGACAGACTTTACTCTGAGGACGAGCTCCCAGCAGAGTTCAAACTCTACCTGCCTGTCCAGAACAAGGCCAAGGTGAGACACACACACACACACTTACACACACATGTACACATGAACCAGCATGCATGTACTTGCTTATACAGACATACAGTCACTCACATAATTATGTTACGGTGAATGTGGGAAAATGGTAAATGTATAATATAGTCGCACGAGGCTCTCTCAGTTCTTGAGTGTCCTGCTGAATGCATATCTGTAACACCATGACTGTAACACTACACTTCTGCACCTGAGGGTTTTTTGATGACTTTGACCAGATTAGGACACCGACTGAAAAGTATATGTTGTAGTAAAGCCTTATTAGCAGGTTTTTGCCCTCATGGACTTATGTTAGATTCTTTAAAATCACCTAATTGAGAGGCAAGCATGTTTTGCACATCCACATCTTTTTACAGATAGATGGAAATAAGTCGTGTAGGCTAGTAGTGCATCCACTATTGGACTGAAATAACTAAAATATAAAATACATTTCTTGGCCAAACTACATCTATACTGAATACGTAGACTATCAACACAATATAGTAGTATCTAGTCTGCCTACTAGAAGTAAAGAGGCACACATGCCACCAGTTTTGGTTAAAAAAAAACCCAAACAAAATTGGCCTCAGTTGCGATCCATCCTTACTGTGACTGTGATGCAGGTCAACCAGGTGGGTGTGCATGAAAACTTACCAAACACTGAGGCATGGTCTGCCTTGGCCAGATTTCTGATGTTGTTGTCTTATATGAACTAACCTCCCGCGCCTCACACTACACAAAAGGCAAAATACTACTACAAAAGCCAATCCGAAGAGGTCATTTGGCCACGTGGAACGTCGTGCCAACAACAAAATGTAGCCACACGACTGAGAGCCTCACGCTACTGTGACTTGTGCGTTCTACACACATTACATTCACCAGATTTACCCCAGATTTACCTTG
Organism: Centroberyx affinis; assembly: GCF_046629955.1. NCBI lineage: Eukaryota > Metazoa > Chordata > Actinopteri > Beryciformes > Berycidae > Centroberyx > Centroberyx affinis. The sequence goes on along the minus strand of NW_027283691.1, from coordinate 19,641 downwards.
GGAAATGTTTACATTTACAACCCCACTGGTAAAAGTGCACCTATACAGGTAAATGTATACATTCACCATTCACCGTAACCTACACACTCAAGAGTTGGCCTGTAATAAAACTTGTGGTTTTGTCTTGAAGCTTCCTAACAACTGTCTCTCTGTGTGTGTTTCTGTGTTTCTTGCAGCAGTAGAGCCTCCAAACCTGCACCGTTCCCCCATTCCAGATGTGGAGCTTCGCTGTGAGATTGTGTGTAGATATATGAAGAATATTAAAACTTTGTAATGTCATTGTGGAACCATGGGTCTTGTGTTGCTCTCTGCACAATAAAGTTGTTTTTATGCACTGATCTGCCCTCGTTTACAGATTTAAATGCGCAACATTGAGCCCAACAAGCTGGAGCTCAGTTGCAGCAAGGCTTAGTAAGGAGGGATTTGAGCCTTTGTAGAGATAACAGTATCATTTCAAGTGTAAATTGGGGTCCATGATGATAAATACAGTCTCTTTTCCTTCCTGAAACACCCCATATAACTTTCTGTATTGGCACACAAAACTACACTGAGAATAAACACTTCCTGATATATGTCAAGGAAATTACAGGTTCTACAGCGGCCATATTACATGTGCTGCCAAATTACCATTCAAGAATTTTCATTTAAATTCAAATAAGCTTTCTTAATGAACATAATTTCTAACTGTGTGGTGTTAACTCCTGATAGACTGAAGGGCCAGCACTGGCTGAAAAAGGTACAAAGGGGAGAAAAAAAAAGACAAGTCCATGTACAGAATATAAACAATCTTTATCAAACATCACAAATTATTTCAATTGAAAGGTTTTTCAAAAAATTACTTCCATTCCCAAAACATATTTTCTCTGTTTGACTTTTTGGCTTTCTTAATACAATATGAACAAATTAGATTAATACATTCATTTTTACTACATGTGGTAAAGATTGCAGAGAGAAAAAAAAAAAAAGGCTCATACAACAATTCAATCACAAAAAAAATATTCTTAAAAGACAAACCAACTTAAAGCTGCATCTTCAACATTTTCAACAATGCAAGAGCACAGACTCACACTGCAGCCATGACGAGTGGAAACAGACGTTTCAGTTCACAGGGAAGATGTCAGGATCCTCTCACTTCACAGCTTTTATCTCAAGAAAATCTCAAAACAAAAAATCACTTTGAAGTATGTCGTCAAGTGTGTTGTCACATCAAATTAAGAAGAAAATAAATAATTTGTTCTACTGTTACCCAATTTCTACTCATAGTATTTTCTAAGTTCTGTTTACCAATGGATCTCAGCTTACACTCTGAGCTGACTGAATTTACAGTGAACTGCCTCCAACGCAATGATCCTAAATGTCAAGCAGCAGCTTCACCATGTAAAGGCTAAATTCTAATTGGTAGGGATCAGTCCTTTGAAGATGTGCAGTGGCCCAACCTGTTTAGAGGAAGCTGCACCTACAACAACTGAACTGAGTTTAGTGTTTACTCTCAGTTTTGTGTCACATGCTATAACTGCTGTTTCAAAGGCCTTTCCATCCAACCACAGATACTTTGCTAGGCACTAAACTGAAATACAATAAAGTGTATTTTGTGGAGGAGAATTGGCTCATGGCACTGGGAACATAAATCTGAGTTTTGAATAGAAAACACTGATGTTCACTCTGTTCTGCCTGTCACAGGTTCCTACAAGATGATTTTGGCTATAGTAAGTGGTCTAAATGAATGATAAATGAAGATCGATCATGTACTGGCTACTAGACACTTGAGTTTGTTGATAACGTTCACACTGACATCACATTGGGTGATACTGCTTGGTGAAAAGGGGTCAAACTAATGGGCATTAAAGCTGCTGTTTGTGAGATTTTGTGCATTGAAAAACATCTGAAATGTTACGATTCAATGGCAACTGGTAAATTAAATGCTTCTGCAAAACAACAAACAAAAAACACATCTAGAAATTGCAGTGTTAAAAAGGGTCACATTAATGGACGTTTGTGGACGGTGTCACAGCGCTGGATGTTTGGTTATGTCTGGACAAAGACTTCAAGTGCAATAAGTCTTGGGTTCCCAAATATCTCATGACAATGCTGAGTCCATTGGCTACAAAGAATACATTTAAGGTAAACTTAGAGAGAGAGAGAGGAAGTATGAGATGGCGGTTTTTTTTTTTCTCTCATTGAAACCAACAGATATACCCAACAGTTTCAATGAGGAATGCCATCATGCCTCGTCTTTTCTTTAGTGGATGTTACACTACTTCTAGAATGTTTTCCCTGCAATGCGATAAATGAGGAACAAAGCAGAGGAAATTAAGAAAACGAAGAAAAGTAAGGCTAAAATTCATCATCCAGGTATCCCATTACTGTGAAAACCAATGGACAGAGATGGCTGTTGGTTGGTTTGGTAGCATTCCAAACTCAAATCAAAACTTTCAGGTAAAATAACTCAATATCTTCCTGTATTAATTATTGTACATCAACAATCATATTGACAACAGGGTTAAGTTCCAACAATTTTCAATTCAATCACTTCTAGAAATGGATTCTTCAACATTTAAATACTGAAAAACCTTTGGCATGAAAAGGACGTCATATTAAGAAATAATTGAGAAAGAATGCTCCATCATTCATGAATGAATTCCAGCTGCTATTTTCCTTTTAAACCAACTGAATTGAAATTGAGCCCAACCCTGTGTGACAACAAAATGTCAATAAGCAAATTACAGAACATACAACTAATTTCAACAAAAACCTCAATTTCCTTATATGACTCATATAACTTATAGAATACATTCATAGAAGTCTATTGCTTAAGTCAACAGCATGCATCTCTTTTTAAAGTGCAAAAAACATTCACAGATTCAAATCAGTAAATCAACAACAAAACACCTACTGGATTAAATCACTGATGAAACATAAAATATAACATAAACACATTAATTTCAGGATGGCAGGATATAACTGCAGCCAGTTATATTAAATAAAATAATATAAAGTAGAAAATAAATCATCTGATAACTGCAACACAATAGAAACTGTAAAGCCAAGGCAAATAACAGACCTGCATTGTGTATAAATTGCTTGCATTGATCATGTTCATAGTTAAGAAAAAAAAGAGAACGGCTGCCTGTAGGTCTCATGTCTGTACAAATATGTTTATAATGACATCGTGTCCGTCCGTCTCTCCTCACCCTTTTCCTTTACTTCCATCCTCCTCCCTCCATTTTCCTTCCTTCAGTCATTCTTTACAAATCCCTTTAATACAAACTCATAGTGTACTCTACAACTGTATTGCATCAAATGAAGGGAGTGGATAAAGGATATATGCATGTATATATATGTGAAAAAAAAGTTTGTCACTTTGGGAAATGTAAAAAACTGGAGATGCCTCCTCAAAGCTAGAGGCATCCTAAATTTTTTCGGTTCCCTCTGTCTTTCACGAGCAAGGAGACATGAGAAATGGGATTTCTCATTCCTCTCATTTAACAGTACAACAGACCACCATGCGCACCTCATGGACATTTTGACTTTCTGACAGGCTCTGGCTTGTGCTTGCCTGGCAGTGGTTCACATCTATTGCACATGGCAGCATGTGAATGTTTCAAATATTCAAAACCCAAGAGAAGTGCTCACTTCAGATTAAGTTGCAAGCAGTGTTTCCACTTTTGAATGTTTAAGTACAAGTTGTTAAAGCTCAGGTAGAACAGTTTAATTTTTTGATGCACACACCTCTATAGGAGCTTGTGGTCAAAACCTTAGCACCACACAGTTACTTTTGTTTAGAAAACTTAGTCTAAGAAAAAAAAATCATACTTCTAACAAATGTAGAAACAAGGGACAGAGATCCAAGTAATAATATTTCACTTCATAGATCATATGTTGAAGATGAAACTGAGGCCAGTACCAGCTATTGATACTGAACCTGAACCCTGGTGCTGACAGCGGATCCCCAGGTATGCCAGTGTTGGAGGCCGACTACTCCTGAACTACAAAGGTGTGCATGCTGGAAAGTGTAAATGTCCTGCCAAAGTGGAATATCACTTATCATCAAGCACTTCTCATGTAGTTCAAATATTTGAAAGCATTTTCTGACATATTCTGGTCCAGTTCTGCTGAGTGCAAAAAATCAAGAAGTTACTAACAATCTTCCCGCTGTTGTTAACTGTATATGACAGGTTCATAATACTTCCCTTTTTTGTCATTTATTGGGTTGTCCTGCAGTCTGGTGTGTGTGCATGTGTGTAAATCTCTAGCCTCATTTCTGATTGATAAATGGTGCGGCTATTCCATAGTGTACGACATGACGAGTGCATGTGAGTGTGTGTTTTCTCGTACGAGTGCATCTCTCAACGACTTTACGTCGTTCTTTACATAGTTTATTCTGTGTTTCTATGTGTGTGTGTGTTCTTGTTTGTCCGGTATTATGTAGTAGTCCCATAATGAATGACATAGTAGTCATGGACATACATCAACACGGCGACCGGCTGGCCAATGATGAGTGAGATCCACACGGCGGCGTTGCCATAGTTTCCATTCAGGAAGCGACCCACAAACCAAGCCAGAGGAACCTGGAGGTCAGAGAGTTTAGAGGTGAAAGTGTGTGTGCCAAAGTGAGTGTGGAGAGAGAGAGGGGGAGAGAAAGTATGAGATGGAAGTTTTGTGTAAAAAAACAAAACAAAACGACAATAAGTCATTTGTAATTGTGAGAGAGAGAGTTAAGTGTCTAACCTGAGCCATCATGCCCATGAAAGCCCACAGTCTGAACATCTTCAGAGGAATGCTCACCAAATACTGAGACGGGGGAGGGAGAGAGAGGGAAGAGAGAGAGATAGTGTTTAAAGAGGGAATGGACAAGAGTGTAAGAGAAGTGAAAGTTTTGAAATAGTTGTAACCCTAAAATATTTTAATAATGATTTCTGCATTGTTGTTGTGATGTGCAAATAAAATAGTGACTTGCTAACCCCAAATGAAACATGCTTACTAGGAAGTTGCTGCTATAGAAGGTGGGACATCAAGTGAAAGCAAAAAAATTAAAAACACCTTAGTTGAAGTAAACGGATATGGGGGCAGTGGTAGTGTATCACAGATGATAGAATGATGTTGGTTTACCTCGTGGAAGAAGGCGGAAACCAGGAAGACGGCAGTCTGAGCAAGAAATTTGTTGACCCCCTTCCTCATCATGGGCTTATAGAAGTGTCTAGTAACACACACACACACACACACACACACACACACACACACACACATATACATACAAATAGAAATGTAACTCTCTCATCCTCATTATGGGCCATAATATTGACAAATAACATTGATCTTTAACTGTTCATCTGTCTGGAAATACCCGCAAATTAATGATGACAGTCTACACCTTGAATTCTTAGTTACTATGTTCTTTCATATACAACATAATAACAATATGGGGCCAAAACATGTTCAAAATACTTAAAGTGCTTGTTATAGAGATGTGTATCACACACACACACACACACACACACACACACACACACACACACACACACTGTTTGGTACTCACCTCAGGCACCACTTGTGAACCGGGATGTTCCAGTTGGCCCAGAAATAGGTGACACTCTCAGAGTTCCTGAAGTGAAGAGACAAAGGATGGCAGGTTTTAAAGTTTACTTTGACACCATCACATTCTACATGTTGAGTCAGTTTTTTAATAGATGTATATGTGCACATGTAGGTGTGTGTGTGTGTGTGTGTGTGTGTGTGTGTGTGTGTGTGTGTGTGTGTGTGTGTGTGTGTGTGTGTGTGTGTGTGTGTGTGTGTACTCCTGTATGTTCGCTCTACTCACCACCAGTCCCGGTAGAACTCCCTGTCTCCAAACTGCAGCAGCTCTGCCACAAAGTTCATAGAGGAGTGGAAAAACCAATAGAAGAATATTAACCAGATCAGATGGTTAGGGACCTGGGAGAGGAGGAGAGCAGAGCAGAGAGGAGGGGAGGAGAGGAGAGGAGAGGAGAGGAGAGGAGAGGAGAGAGAGAGGACAGGAGAGGAGAGGAGAGGAGAGGAGAGGAGAGAGGAGGAGAGGAGAGGGGGACAGGAGAGGAGAGGAGTGGAGAGGAGAGGAGAGGGTTGTAAGTTGTCAAGGGAGAAGTTGGGGTGGGTTTCTGGGTTGGGCTGGACCAGAGTCTGGAGAAGGAGTTTGGAAGGAGGTTATACTATGGCTGCCCTGTTGCTACTCCTCTCCTACTAATACACAGAGTCTTTGGGACAGTTATCACAGCTAGAGTCAACCTCAGTGTTCAATTAGCACTTGATCCCATTAGAGTGCCAACTAATGGTTTGTTACTCTACAACAAAGAAATGCTGGGCATGAGATTTGATGGTTAGCACTTGAGAGTGCCAGATATATATTAAAGTTGTGGGTTTTCTATATTTACTTTATTCTCATTTTAAGGTTATGCCATGTCATGTTTCCAGTCTATCCAGTTTAGCAATGTCATGATACTTACAGCTAGTTTCAGCAGGCGCTCCATCATCCTGGAAAAGTCCATTTCCTGTTGGGGACACAAGGAGTGGAAAGTAACTTCATTATTAACAGATCGGTCGAAATTTGTGTGCATGAACAAGTTTAAAAAAGCTATAAACACAAAAATCTGTAATGTCAATAAGAGACAAATCACAGAGTCTTGGTTCTTTAATTTCTTGCTTTGGGAGAGAGCTGTTCATGTACACAGATATTGAACAAACTGTCCTAAAATTACTGGATTAACATAATGTGAAATTCAGTTTTAGGATGTGTTTTAAGGCAGGTACAAAAGTGGACTCCTTGGGTTTTGTAGAGAAATGTAGAAATATATAATCTAGAAATATATAAATAGAATAGAAAAGAAGATATGTGTAGAGATATGGGTTTGTGTGTGTGTGTGTGTGTCTGTGTGCGCACACGCACCTGGAATGGTTTCATTGAGTTCTGTATAGTCGGCACCATCCACTGAAAGAGACAAATGAGAATCACTTTAGTGTGTGTGTGTGTGCCAAGCGAGCGGTGAGAACACATTAATTTAGATACAGCAGGCCAACATTTCTAGAACAAATGACTTTCTGTTGAACTTGGTGATTTATTGTGTGTTTACAGTATGTGGTATGCATGTGTGTGCTGTACATACCTGCTGTATTAATCCCACCAATAACTGCATGAAGAAAAGCTGCAACAGAAAGCAAGTGATGATAAAGAAAAACAAGTATAAGTGCGTGTGTTTGTGTTCTATTTCTCACCATCTCAAATTGTTTTTTGTTTCTGTGTGTGTGTGTGTGTGTGTGTTCCCTCTCACCATTTCAAAAAGTCTTCTCATCAGGAACCTTTTGCGTATCCGAGACGACCGAGGGAAGTTGAGCTCGTAGCAGAGAGTGGGGGCGAAGACAAAGTAGTACATGTCTATACACACACAAACACACAAGGGAAACAAGTCCAGTGAGGAACCATATTATGTCTTTTAGTGTCCGCTTTTATCCAAAGCACCTTACAGTGCTGTGAGTGCACACACTCTGGGTACGGGTGAAAACAGAACAGAAACAGAACCATGAACCCATCAAGCTACACGGAGCACATAGAGCACTTTTTGAAGGTGTGTTCTTTTTTTGAAATTACTTTTTAAATTTTTGTTAGAACAATTATTCACTGTCATTCTTTAAATAACTTATTTAACTTATTATTATTTAACTTATTATATATTATCTTATTCAAAACTTCAGACTGGTCTTGTAGTATGTGTTGTTGCGGTTGTTGCCAATTTATGAAGTCGGGCATTTCGACAATAATTATTACCAACATTCATGTTTTCCGATACTTTAGCTTTACATAGAATCATGCTATCCTGTGATTTAGTCTGCTAACTGCTGTTGTCTTGTCTCCAAGGCTATTACTATCGTGGTCTGTCAGTCCATCGTCATGGTTACCTCTGTGGGTGAGGTTGCCTGGGTACGAGACATGGGTATGCACTGCCGAACCATTGGAACGGGCCACAGACGGACCTGAAGAAAATAATAACACACACACACACACACACACACAGAGACAGGGAATCAGTTCTGTTGTGTGTTAGTGTGTGTGTGTGTGTGAGAAAGAGACAGTGTGTGTGTTCTCTACAGACTGAAAACACAGCACACACATGGTACATGAAGACCTGAGGTGTTTATCTAAATGATTTCTATCTTTTAAATTAGCATCGGCCTGAACAGGGAGCTTAATTCATCTCGTTACCATGGTGATTTTATACTCATAAGTTCACTTTCCAAACTACCATACCAGTGTATTTCTAAAACAACCACCGTGGTTTTGAATGCTGAGGATTGTTCAGTGTGTTGTGTGCTTATACCGGCTCCAGAATGGAAGTACAGTAAGGACGGAAAGTCATCATGTTGCCCTGTGATGGTTGCATTCAAAACTCAGGCTTAAAATAGCTCCAAAGACAAGGTGCTCAAGACACAGGGCTTTGATCTGGACTTCAGTGAGTGTGTGTGCATGTGTGGCTGGAGGGCACAAGCTGCAGTTTGCATTGCCACCACTAGATGGCAGTAGCAGCACAGTGATAGGCAGCTGAATATGATAATATCAAAATTCTGTTAAAGCACTGTTGAATGTAAATGCGTATTCTTTCAAGAGTGGAACGGGTAATCTATGGGTAAACTCAATAGTGCTGAGTAGGGCTGGACGATAATTCAATATTATCGTTTATCGTCTTTCAGTGGGATTATACTGTGATGATATGGTGATTTTGGGATATCGAGACGCACAATTCTGCTGTCTGAACTGAGAACAAGCTCATTTTATTATTATTATATATATATATATTATATATTAGTATGGTATGTTATTATTATATATAGTATATTCTGTGAAAATTTCAGTTTAGTTGGACATCACACCAAATATTACCATTCGGTTCAATATGATGAACATTAATTTGATTATTTAACGTGATTTCGCTTATGTGAGCAATATCGTCATATATATCGATATTGAAGAAAATCCTTATGATTATCGTGATATTGATTTCAACCATATCGTCCAGCCCTAGTGCTGAGATACAAATTAAATATCAGGCAGAGTTAAATTACTGGTCGAGGCGAGTTTAATTCAGTCAACGCACATGTGGATCTCCAAAGTAGAAAGGGATAGAGATAACAAGAACAAAGCAAGTGTCTGCTTAGAGGAGTATGACCTGTTTCTTGGCCTGGATGATTTTTCTATACCAGTGGTTGCTGTGTGTGCGTATGTGTGTGTATGTGTGTTTGCGCCCATGTGTGCCAGTGTTGATATACTTACATGAATACGATCGTGTCAGTCTCTTGGCCTTGGCTTGTCTGATTTCTCTACACCACCTGTTGGTATCTTTGTAGGAGTACAGCTTGAGAAACAGCACAGTGTAGATTCCTAGGGAGAGCACACCACCCACTGACACACACACACACACACACACACACAAACATCAAAATAGATTCAAGAACTGACTCTGTGTGTGTGTGTGTGTGTATGTGTGTGTGCACATGTATGTATGTATGTATGTATATATGTACCTGGGGTCATGGAGGTAACAGTGAGTACAATTGCTGAAGGAAAAATCAACATGGCTGCCAGGTTAAAAATGTGAAGAATCAATCCTGTAGTTTCTGAGATGGTACCCTAGGAAGGAAGAAAGAAAGAAAGAAAGAAAGAAAGAAAGTTGTAACAATGGGACAAACTTGCATATGCTGATAAATTTAAAGGACTTTGTAATTGTTTTGTAAAGTGCTGTGCAAATAAAGTTTCTTATCATTATCAAACATTACAGCAGCAACTACTGAATGGTTAAAAATTGGTTTAAAATGGTTAAAATTAAAAATTTCTCTGATCCATTAACAGATAATTTTACACTGTGCAATACCAAATCTCAGGCGCTCTTTAGACCTGAGATAATCCAGACGGCAGAAGTGTTACCATTAGATATCATCTAATCTGGATCAGGAGAGTGGCGGTCTTATCAGTGCCAAGAGCTGGGAAAGAAGGAGGCGGAGCTGGGGCGCTGGAATTTACTGTGTAGCCTCATGGAGGAGTCAAGGACCTGAGTAAACCAAACATCCTTGATGGGACGTCCCTGACTGATAAACTCAGTGGCAGACACACACTCCCTTTACCTTTCCTCCAACATTTGAGCAAGAGTTCTGAATAAACGCTCATACGAAGTTGTCAGTTATGACAGAAATTTTACCTGAGATTCTAAGCATTTTGAAATCGTAAGTAAATAAATAGAGGGCAGACTTTTTTAAAGTCTGGTTGGGATTCAAAGGAAGCATTAAAATGTTTCTATTGTTGTACTGGCAGAACCCCCCACCCAAACCCCCCCCCCCCCCAAAAAAAAAAACCCAACAACAACATAAAACGACCATTCTTGGGACAGGAGTGCTTGTCAAATTGCAAGCTTTGGCAACATAACAATCTTCATATTGGTATCAAAGGTTATAAGCAATGTTATGCTGCCAAAGCTTGCAATGTAAGGAAAGCCAAATAAAACACTGCGGGTTCATTAAGTAAGTGGTCTGAACAACTGGGTCAAATTTGCAGATTCAACAGCAACCTACAAAATCATCTTTGGGCCACAAGAAAAAATACTCAAAAAATGTGGGCTGCCAGAGAAAACATTTGAAAAGCATTGCTGCAGAGAACTCACCACAGCCAGTCGCCTCTCTGTGTACAAGGCTGCGATGACGAACACATTAGACACTGGAACAGAGAAACAACAGAGTCATCAGCTACAGCAACACCTCACAGACACAAACCACAGCTGGTTGACTTTATTCATTATTCTGAATAGCTGGTGGGGAATAGCGATTTTTGTAAAGCATTGGAATTCCATAGACAGAGTTTTGAGATAGTGAAACAGTCCAATGTTTTCCCCAACAGGTAGTATTTTGTCCTGATTGGCAGTGTACATTTTCCTTATTGCCCACTATGTTATCCACACCGATTTTCCCCTGTCTGCCAACTCCTATCCCTGCTGAAGACACTTCTGCTCAACAACTCTGTATCAAGAAACTTGCTCTTGTATCATGACCCCCTGTCCTTGGTATTGTATTGTTTTAGCCACATCTGAGACTGTTATTGCAGTGTATAACAGTGAGGGTGAAGCAGGTTGTTGCTGGAAAATAGGAAGTGTCTTCAGTTAACCTTCTCTGGGTAAATACAGGATGAGTAAACAATATCAGCTGTGCTAACATATCATTATTGCCTAATCTAACGCAGAGATTGACACCAACTACGTTTCTATGTGCCATCATTAAGCATCTGGTTGATTAAATATATCATGCTGTGTGAGATCAGTCATTTGGGAGATGTAGAGGCAGTAAAAAAGTCGTTCTATTCCAATAAACAATATCAGTTGTGGCAGAAACTAATATTTCCTGATAAAACTACAGGAACTGAACACTAGTTTTCTAAATTAAAGTCAAACATCAATCCCAAGATCACAGAGGGACAAATGGATGCAAGCCATGCATTGTGAGACCATGCGTTTAGGACACGCTGAGGCAGTGAAATAAATACTCCATACCAATGATCAGGCAAGCTGCTGGCCAGCTATAGGGGTCCTTCAAGAAGAGAGACACTACTTGGATAGGGTCTACCAAGATACCATACCTAGAGGAGAAGAGAAGAGAAGAACATTCAATATGAGACCAGAGTTTACTACTTTTTTTTATACTGAGGTGTTATTAGATGATCTCTAGGCTAGGCAGATGACACAGACTCTGTATAGACTGTGTAGTATCTGTTTAGTATCACATTTAATATAAATAAGAGTTACTTTCAATGTAAGTGGACCTGGAGAAGAGTGGGGTGGAGTGGAGTGAGGTGGGAAAGGAAAGGAGGGGACAGAAGACGAAAGGAGAAAAGTCAATTGCGTAACCGCATGGAGTGAATTGTGACACCACTTCCTTGTGTATGCGTAGATACATGTTTGTGTGTGTGTGTGTGTGCACGTACTGTGTGTGTATATCCATGTGTGCATACTCACTTTATAAGGTTCTCTAGGAAGAGGCGTGCATTACTCAGCACCTGAGGCAGAAGACAAACAGCCCACAGATGATTATCAGCATGATTCACAGTGCCAACAAGAATCATGCTAAAGAAACACCAACACACACACACACACACACGCTAAAGAAACACCAACACACACACACACACACACACACACACACACACACACACACACACACACACACACACACACACACACACACACACACACACCTGTCCTGTATGAAAGCTGCTTTTATCTAAAACAACTTTAAAGTTGTTGTTGAACAATATTAAAGTTTCATGTAGAGACATGCACATACATACATTATATTTCATGTGTGATTCGTATTTAAACCTTGAGCTGCTGAACCTGTAGCTTACTAAAAAGCTGGGTCAGATCTGTTTAAGCAATTTAGGGAAATTGAATAGATTAGATCTGTTTCATATTTTAAAACTTAGTGACTTGTTCCTGCTTTCATCTCACCTTCACTGCCCTGCTTCCCTTCACTCTGTGTTGAAAAGTGCTATATAAATAACGTTTATTATTATATTATGTATGAAAGTTCAAAGTCTGAGTCCAGCCTTATCGCTTATTGCAGGAGTGCCGAAGATTCATCAGTTATCTATGAAGCCTCTCTGAGATAAAACCATCCACCTACTCTACATAAAAAGGCAACAATATATATATATATGTACATACAGTGATAATGTTTATGGCAGGCTTGTTTTACTTTGCAGTACATAGTGGATAGTGACAAAGATAATGAAGGGAGAGCGGATATGAGTCATGATAAAAGGTCGTGAGCTACACCGGTCACCCCACTGTCATGATTATGCGGCGTGCTGCGCTTCAGCCCGCCAAGACCCACCAAGACCCGCCAAGAACCTCCAGCAATGTGGTTCTGATTCAACTATGTCACTTGTCCAAACCAGCAACCTTTGCCTTTGTAACCTTCAGCTCGGACAAGACAGCACAATCATGTGTGACATTACTACACACACTGATTAAACCAACTGCAGCCTGCAGGGATTTCACAGAGCCTTGGGTAATAACATTACCAATGTGATTTGTAATACTCTGCTGATCCCCAAAGTAGAAATTTGTCTTTTCTCTTGCCCCCGTCCACAGGGAGGTCGGGGTGCAGGGTCAGATACAGAACTGTAGCCCTGCAGTTGGTGGGAATTTAGTGTGTTGCTCAAGGACTCTTCAGCGGGGCGTGTCTTTCTGTCACACAGGATTGAACTCTAGACTAGGAAGGTTGCTTTCCAGCTGTAATCTGTCACAGACTGCACTGCCATTTTAATACTGCAATCGCTAAAATAACCCATTGGTCTCCACAATACAGAAAATATCAAGATAAACAGTTTATTTATTCCAGTTTACAGTTGACCATCTATGAGCACTAATGCTTTTTTGCATTCAAGCATGCTTTTTCCAAAAATATCTGTATTATGGTTAGTGTATATTTTACAATATCTTATTACACTTACTATTTTTGTGTTCGGACAATGTAATACTATAATATGTGAGCCGATACTAAGCCATTATTAACACTGTGACCTGACTGCTACAGGATTTTTGGATCCAATAATAATGTCAAAATGTATGAGGCAACACACACTTTTTGTGATAGCGGATAATTTCCTCACTTTAATTACTCAAAGTGAGCTTTTAAAAAAGCAACAGTGATGACAAGACATTCTAACTGATTTTGTCTTAATTTCTTCATCAAATAATATCACAGTAATACTTGACAGATTTATCACAGTCTATAAGCACTGGAAACTGATGCTGATATTAAGCACATAAAAAAATCTTAACATCTATCAGCTGATAATACCAGTGTTTTATCTGTCTGGTTGTAGTATTAATAAAGTTTTAGTAATAAATAGAGTTGTCCAATTAAACCCTGTCCCGGTGCCCTTAGCTGTGGGCAGGAGAACACAGTGGTCTTGGTGGAGGTTCAGATTTGGTGGCCCGTCATTTTAAAAATAGAACAGGCTACTGGAGCCGCCTGACCCTTATCAGACCACATGGCTGACTGGACTCTGAACAGCACCAAAGCTTTGTGTTCTGAAACTTTCTACAAGCCTCCAGTGATTCCGTTTTTAACACCCTACACTTCACTAATTTGTGTGGCTTACATTTCAGCTAAAACTCTGCTTTATGTTAGCTTACTGAATATGCTATCAGACACACTGGGAATGATTTGATGTCACTAGTACAGCTGTGGTACCACCTATCTAAATCATCTTGGCAGTGTCATGTCACTACTTTTTCTATTTTTCACTACCTTGGTTCCCTAGATTTGTCCCTAGCTGTATACGATCACCACATTTTGAGGCTGTATAAGATTTGTCAAGATTAGTAATATCTGTAAACACTGGGCGTTAACATTCAGGAAGAATGTAAAGATGAACATGATGACAACACATCCAATCTCTCCTCTCTAGAAAGACCCCCATGCTCCAGCAGCTCACATTTTAGCCATTTAGCTGATGCTCTTAGTTATCCAGGACAACTTACACAGTTCAGCTTCTACACTTACACACACACACACACACACACACACACACACACACACACACACGCAGACAGACACTGTGGTTCCACTTCACACTCTTTCAGCCTAATCCTGAAGGCTTCTTCCAAACGGTCTGAACTGAGCGGTGTCAGTTGTCCCCGGTGACCGCCAGTGGAGGACGTGGTCGTCACGGCAATATAAACTTTCAAAGATGGGATTAATCCAGACGCAGAGCTAGGAATTTAGGCTCGATTTAAAATACACTGCACACACACAAATATACAACCACGTGCATGCACACGTAACTGCACTTGCACTCACATACACACATGCAGGCAAAAGTCCATGATATACCCATGTAAGCATGTGTGTGTGCTCACAGACAGACACACACACACACACACACACACACACACACACACACACACACAGTGTTTTATTTTTAGATTGGGTCCATTTCAATTTCATTAGGATTAGGGCTGACTGGATGTCGGTTAGCCTGCACGCCTATCAAAATACTAACAGTGTTATTTGATGTTCTGGGGCATTACAGGGTGCCTTTAGAGACACACACACACACACACACACACACACACTTCTACCAAGGGGTAGAAAGTTGAGTTTTCTAAAGGAAGAACTCTTGTCCTCGTGTGACCTCAGCCCAAGGGGACATAATTCACTGTGATACAACACCAAATTTTGAGGTAAAAATGTGCTGCATGCAGTGTTTCAACTTAAATATAGAGCCTGTGAGATTCTGCTTCTAACACATGAGATTAATAATTATTTATGCAGGCCACAGGGTAAAATACAAGGCCTTCTGTACAAATACAGCACAGCTAAAAAGTAGTTTACTTACAATGAGGCTTAGGGTTCAACTTAAAGTGCAGATTCAGTAATGTGAAACCGACAACTCAACACCTTTATCAAAAATGTGAGCGAGTATGTGAGTGTGTGAGTGTGTGTGTGTGTGTGTGGTGGGGTAAGCTACCACAGTGTGGAGGGAGATAACATAAAACGGAAACTTATCAGACCTCTCACAGCTACAGATGGGACAGACGACACACACACAGACACACACAGTTTTTAGATGTGTCACAGAAAGACACTACAGCTAGCACTTCTGCTTCAGCTTGTTAGTGTGACCACCAAGAGTATTCATAGTGTGTGTGTGTGTGTGTGTGTGTGTGTGTGTGTGTGTGTGTGTGTGTGTGTGTGAGAGAGAACATGAGAGAGAGCGAGAGAGAGAGAAAGGGGTCCAAGTGGTGGGGAATAGTGATTTTTGGCAGTGTGTGGGACAACAGATGTGTCGACATGCAAAAAGGCCAGAGAGAGAGAAACAGACAGAGAGAGAAAGAGAAAGAGAGAGCGAGAGCGAGAGCGAGAGCGAGAGCGAGAGAGAGAGAGAGAGAGAGAGAGAGAGAAAACTGGGAACTATATGTGCTCTTGTCACTTTTTTTGTTTAATTCAAAGTCTGTGACATTGAGAGTCACTATAGAATTGAAAACCAAATGTCACATGAGGGTTAATTGAAGGAGTGTATGGGTTGACATTGCTTATGGTGTGCTGTGTACCTCAGGTTTGGGGGGGGGTCACAGTTCGGTGCGTTTTCAGTACAGCGGTGGAAAACAAAATGCTATTGCCAGCGGTCGTACTCACCAGCATGACGACACACCAGTTGAGGATTCCTCTGTAGTTGCTGTAGCCGCTGGCTGAGCTCAGGAGAGACTCCTGCAGGACGTGACAGCTACAGGGAAACAGACAGACAGACAAAGATTTTACTGACTATTTTTAGGCTGGGTCCAACTCCTCACTGCATCCTTTTATCACCGTGAGCTGAGTGT
The DNA here is from genome assembly GCF_046629955.1 of Centroberyx affinis. Taxonomy (NCBI): domain Eukaryota; kingdom Metazoa; phylum Chordata; class Actinopteri; order Beryciformes; family Berycidae; genus Centroberyx; species Centroberyx affinis. Next base: position 3,247 of record NW_027283691.1, on the reverse strand, counting down.
GCATGGATCTCCTAGCCAGGCTAAAAGAAAAAAAAAATCACTCAAAAAATATCAAATTTCATCTGTAAACATGTCTAGCAAAATTATCACTAAAAGACCAAGTGTATTGATTCTGCATTTGGCAGCATCTGAGAGCAACTGGTCCGTCCATGTTGGGAACACCGACACCGAGGTACACAACAGACTCAGGGATGCAGAGGTGGAGAAACTGGTGGCAATTCGCTCCAACCTTAAACTGTTTGAGCCAGTGAAGATAAATTCAACACAAGTGACTCATCAGAGAATTCAACTAGAAAGAATGCTGGTCAACACGTTTCTCATTTCATTAACCTGTAGGAGAGGAGGGAAGTTGGGCCCCTTAAAATGTGATTCTATTGGCTTTTGCTGTAAAAGAAAAAAATGAAGTTGGTAAACTGCATTAAAACATTAGGTTGTATCATGTTTGTTGAGACTCTCCTTTTTTGTTCTGGGCGCTGTTTTATCCAGTAGTGTCTCAAATTGAAATATGAGTATACAGACAATTAATTAAAGAAAAATATTTACAAATACTGTATATATAAAATCAATAGTATACATTTCCAGTTACCTTAGATTCCCAAATTTATCTAAAGATTCCCCAAATTGCTGGAACTTTACAAAACCACTAAGTGACAAGGTAAACATGTTTGTTCCTAAAGGTTTTTGTGTGATATTATGGTGAAAACTGCACCGATCAAGGACAGTGTTGTGAAAATTTAGGTTAAAAGGTACTAACTCCGCTGCCCAAGGACAGTACTGTTAAAACTGGGGCTAGAAGATTACAAATTATTACACAATCATACATGACAGAGAGAGAGATGAGATGATGGGGGAGGGAGAGGGGAGGAAGAGTAGGAGCAGAAACAGGTGTAGGAAGGAGAGCATTGTTAGAAGAAGTTAGAAGAGTAAGGAAAGAAGGGAGAACAGAGGAAAATGAGGAGGAGGAAGGATAAAGAGAGTGGATGAAAGTGGGCAAATCGGGAAGTAGAGGAGGAGCAGGATAGAAAAAGAAGGACTAGGGAAGGAAGAAGGGGAAAATTGGGAGGAGTAGTGAGGAGAGAAGGAGGACAAGGAGGATAGGTAAAATGAGATAAGGGGACAGATGAGGTTGGATGAAAGTGAGGAGGGGAAGAAGCAGTTAGAAGAGGAGAATGAGCGGCGCTTTCAAAGAGAGGGCAGAGCAGAAGGTCTCATGGCTGTGTATGAGGTGGCAGGAATGCAGAGAAACATGCAGACAGAAATGTAGACAGCAACCACAGTATTGCGAAAAACAGAGGTCACTGTTGTTTCTCAGTCAAGTATATTAATACACAGGAAGCTGACACACCAGAATAGCAGGCAAATGTGCGTATAGTCTGTCCTGCCTATTAAAAACATGGGCATTTAAATGTTTTTTTTTTCTGAACATCCAAATGACAAATTTCAAGATCGATAGCTCTCGAAAATGATCTGAAAATGATTTAGTATTTTCACTTTATATAAGGCTGTTCAAAGAGTTACAATTTTTTCGCCTTATGTTTGGTACAAGAAGTTGTTACAGACTATGAATCACTGACCCCTGTCACCTTGCATAAAACCCACTCTGCTGGAGAGTTTAATGGAAAAACCCTGATTGGCGTGTGTGCGTGTGTGTGCATGCGCTCGTATTTCTGTTTTGTGTGGACCAAATGTCACAAATTTTGCCATCAACTTTCTCCATGGGGATCATTAAAGTTTCACCTCATCTAAACTATTACAAAGTGTTTTGCCCAAATTTAGTAAACGATTATATTTTATCATTGACTTAGCTTTTGGAAGCTATTCAGAACCCATAACAAAGGTCATTACAGAAAGGAAACCATTCAGAAAAGATGTAAACAATTTTTTTTATATTTGACACTTTCCTGTGTTAAACAGGCAGAAAGCCACTAAAAGTCATTGATGCCTTTGACAAAACTACTACTATTGCAAAACTGAACTATTGCAGAGTCAGAGACAGTCATGCACACACACACACACACACACACACACACACACACACACACACACACACACACACACACACACACCTAGACAGTGACATCTAATCTACCCCCAATAAGAGTATTGGAGTTTATTTCAACATTCTGGGGGTTGCAGTGTCACAACACGACACACACACACACACACACACACACACACACACACACAAATTGAAACTAACCAAAACTAATAACCCCAGTTAATATTGTTGGAAGTTCACTGGCTCAAGCATGGACTGTGGTCAGTTTATTTAAATTCAATCAAAATATTGTGTACTCTAGCATATAGGCCTATCCAAGTTGGGCCTGTTTAAGGGCTCTTATTTAGCAGGCGTCCTGTAGTGAACTTGAGTGTGGATTTGTTTGTTATTCAAGCACAAACTAAAAATGTAAGCAACCTTTTATCAGCTTGAGAGGCCTAGTGGCATTCCAGATTGACCTGGTTTTAAGACTATTATTATTTTACTCCAAAAGAAGAAAATTGGAAAATATTAACAGCATATGTGAAGCAAAGCGCACCTGGCCAAAATGGCTTCTGACATGATGCCTTCCTCATTGAATTAAAATAAATAAACAAATACATGCATATCACTCAAAACCGAAATCAAGTGATATAAGTAAAGATATAAGATGTCAAGATATAAGTAAATACAAATGCGTAACAGCGACATCTTGTGGCGTTTCAGGCTATGCTAGGACTCCATTAACATGATTACCAGATTGATTATCAGACATCCTCCCACTGATAAGGCATGAAGGTTTGGCACAAATCAAATAACTGTGTGACACAGGTGCTGATGCCACAGGGATAAAGGGGATAATCCTTTAATTCACAGGGAAATAAAGGAGCCTTATGCTTAAAACATAGCTTCAATTAAACATGTGAAACCTCAGTGTAACCTAGGTTGAAGGTGAATTTCCAAGCTAATCCAGGCACAAGCTTATTTACAGAGGTATGCGACCATTTATGACCACAACAGTGCTCTGTTTTCTGCAAAGCTGTAAAAGGGCTTCATGATTATCCCTTTGGCCCCATTTGATCCTACGACAGTCCTGATAAACATTCACTGACAAACCTCTGTGAAAGAAGAAATCAAATAAAATTACTACGGAAGGACAGATTTTTATCCAAAAACCCAACGTCACCTAATGCCATAGAAAATAGTCTAAATGAAAACAATAACAAACAGCAGGCAGACATCCTCTCCTCTCATGTGGATAAGGGACAA